>NC_090739.1:55184314-55216814 GCF_036898095.1 Palaemon carinicauda
TAATAATGTTAGATTAAAAACTGCAAATGGGAAGACCTCATCCAAGATGTCTTCCAAAAATAATCCATAGTTTTTTTCCCCCCTTTTGCAATGGAATTGTCAGGGTGTAACGGCCAAATATGAAGAACTTAAGCTCCAAATTCATGAACATTCTCCAATTATTGTATGTCTACAGGAAAGTATGCTTGATACTAACACTCCTTGTCCTCGAGAGTATGTTAGCTTTAGAACACCATATAATCAACAAGCAGGGAGCCATGACGGAAGTGTCATGCATGTTCATCGAGATGTTCCCCAAATACCTTTTGTCTATTTGTACACCCTTGCAGGCAGTGGTTGTACAAATTGATATAAGGAGAAAATATACAATGTGCTCTCACATCCTTTTTGGTGTGATGTTTTAGCAACCACAAGGTGCAATATTATACTGTATCATCAATTGTGGAGAATGAGGATGTCGGGCTCCTTAATACAGGAGAGCCCACACACTTTCATGTCCAGACAGGTACGTTGTCATGCATTGACCTATCAATGGCAAGCACTAATTACCTTCTCGACTTTGATTGGAGGGCATTAGATGATTGGCATACTAGTAATCATGCACCAATCATTATAAAGACCGAAATGGTCCACCTATACAGAGATCGCCATGATGGAATCTTGACAAGGCGGGCTGGGATATATTTCTTGAGCTAAGCAAAATTGAATGGAATGCAGAACAGTTTGAAAATATTGATGATGCCATATACTTATTGAATGGAACCCTTCATACAGCAGGAGTTCATTCAATTCCCAAAACAACAGGGTTATTCAAACGACAACCAGTCCCCTGGTGGTCTTCAGAACTAACTGCCCTGCACGGAGCCAGAAGAAGGTCTTTAACTCGATTGCGCAGATGCCGTACTGAGGAGAATTTGATTATATACAAAAAATGTAGAGCACAGTTCCGCTGTGCCATGAAAGAAGCTAGGCACCAGTCTTGGGTATCTTTTTCTTCCTCTATTAAACAGTAGAACATCACCACCCTCTGTGTGGAGGAAAGTAAAAAATGTAGCTGGCAAATTTACCCCAAACCCACCACCAATGTTGAAGGTGAATAATCAGTTTGTTTCTGGATCAACTGAGGTTAATAGTGCCCTGGCTGATTATTTCTCAATTGTATCGTGCAAGTGTGAAACAGCCCCTGGTCACCAATATAGGAGCATAGAAGAAAAGAAAATTTTAAATTATGCAACAGGAAGGGAAGAGTCATGCAATTCCCTTTTACTGAAAGAGAATTTGATTCTGCACTTGCTACATGTCATGATACAGCCCCTGGACTTGATGGAATTCCATATGTAATGTTTAAACATGTACATTTTAATACAAAGTAATTTATTTTGAGCATTATTAACAGAATATGGCATGATCATAGATATCCACGTGTTTGGTAACTAGCCATTATTTTAGCCTTTCAAAAACCTGGTAATTATAAGTTTTTAGCTGCAAACTATTGACCAATTGCATTGAGATCTTGTTTATGTAAGACCATGGAGAAGATGGTCAATGTAAGACATATGGTACCTGGAAAAGAAGGGTATTTTATCACCTATCCAGTGTGGATTTAGGAAAATGCTCTTAACGACTGATGTGTTGATATGACTTGAGTCTACTATTCATGAAGCCTTTGCTTCAAAACAGCACCATATAACAGTCTTTCTTGATTTTGTAAAAGCTTATAATACTGCATTGAGATATATTTTATACTCAAAATCATTCATAATTTTGTATTACGAGGAATGTACCATTTATTTCACAGAGATTTTTTCAAGTGAGAGTGGGGGAAACTCTATCAGAGAGAAAATGGCAGGAAGGAGTTCCCCAGGGTAGTGTGCCAAGTGTTACACTATTTGCACTAGCAATTAATGGGATATCCTCTGTTGATTGTTGAAAGTTTTCGTGGAAGTAATGGTAGAGCATGCTTAGTATTCCAGTATTGACAGCGAGGTCAAAAGAAAAGCCATGAATGACTGGAGAGAGTATTTAGACAGTAAAGCAGATGAGGCTGACAAAGCTATGAGTTCAGGAAGTGGATATGGTGTGAGAATTGCTCATAGAATTATTAATGAAATCTCAACTGGGGCAAAAAAAAGGAGCATATAGCCATAAAAAAGAGAGATGGCTCTATTCTAGCTACAGAAGATGAAGAAAGACGAAGTGAGATGGAACACTTTAGTGAGGTTATGAATAGTACATACGAAGGGAATAATTTGATTGATATACCTGAAGCTGATGAAGACCTTGGTGTGCCCATGAATGAATTCAGTGTGTTTGAAGTCGAAGCTATCCTCAAAAAACTAAAGAGATGGAAAGTCCCTGGATACGTTGGAATAATTTCCGAGATGATACTGACCAAAAATGAAGTGACTCCCACACTACTTACAAGATTATTTGTAGAATGTGGCATGAAGAGGCAAAACCTGATGAATGGGAGTTAGGAGTGTTGGTGAAAATAGCTAAAAAGGGAGACCTGACTGATTGCAATAATTACAGAGGCATGACATTTACGTCAGTTGTTATGAAAATATATAGTATGCTTATTCTTAAGAGACTGGAGAGAAAGATTGATGAAAAGCTGAGAGATGAACAAGCAGGATTTAGAAAAGGTAGAAGTTGCGCTGACCAAATTTTCATTTTGAGACATGTTGTACAGCAATGCGTAGAATATAGAAATCTCCTTTTGATGGTATTTGTAGGCTATGAAAAGGCCTTTGATAGTGTGCACCGGCCAATTTTTTGTAGAGTCATGCGTTATGGAATTCCTCTTAAATATGTAAATTTGATTAAGTCTGTTCATGAGTATAGCAAGTGCAAAGTTAATGTTAATGGAGTCTTATCAAGTGAGTTTCCAGTGAACAACGGAGTACTCCAAGGGAATGTGTTGTCACCTATGTTGTTAATCCTCCTCAGGGAATTTGTAATGTGTAGAACAGTCAGAGATGGTGGAGAAGGATCAGACTGGATTGGTGATAGGAATTTAGCAGACCTAGAGTATGGTGATGATGCTGTCCTTCTTAGCAGAACACCACAGGATTTGCAATACTTGCTTACCAGAATGCATGAAATATCACACAAGGTGGGGCTGAAGATAAATAGAAGAAAGACAGAGATGAAGAGAACGGAGTATGCAATGGAAGATGAAATATCATTGGAATGAGAAAGGATTAATGAGGTAGAATCATTTTAGTATTTAGGAACAATGATCTCCAATACAGGGTCTTTAGAATTAGAGTTTAGTGAAAGATTAAAAAATGCAAATCAGACAATGGCCAGGTTAAGTAAAATTTGGAAATCAAATCGCCTAAAATTTCATATGAAAATCAGACTATATATCAGTTTAGTGAGATCGGTGTTACTCTGTGGATATGTGTCATGGTATGACAATGAAACAATCTCCAATAGATTTAGTAGATTTGAGAATAAAGTCCTCAGAAGGATATTGGGAGTTAAATTGCAGGACAGGATTATAAATGAAACTATAAGAGAGATTTGCAATGCATTCTTACCATGATGCATAAAATATCATACGAGGTGGGAGTGAAGATAAACAGAAGAAAGACAGATGATGAGAACGGAGTATACAATGGAAGATGAAATATCATTGGAATGAGAAAGGATTAATGAGGTAGAATCATTTAAGTATTTAGGAACTATGATCTCCAATACAGGGTCTTTAGAATTAGAGTTTAGTGAAAGATTGAAAAAAGCAAATCAGACAATGGCTAGGTTAAGTAAAATTTGGAAATCAAATCGCCAAAAATTTCATATAGAAATCAGACTATATATCAGCTTAGTGAGATCGGTGTTACTCTATGGACATGAGTCATGGTAAGCCGATGAAACAATCTCCAATAGATTTAGTAGATTTGAGAATAAAGTCCTCAGAAGGATATTGGGAGTTAAATTGCAGGACAGGATTAGAAGTGAAACTATAAGAGAGCATACTCGAGTACCATATGTGGATGAGATCATGGTGAAGGGTAGATGGAGATGGTTTGGGCATGCTCTTCGCACTCCCCAAGAGAGATTAGTTCACCAAACGTTTAACTGGGCTCCGCAAGGCACTAGAAGAATTGGAAGACCCAGGCATACCTGGCTTAGGACTATAAAGCGGGAAGAAGATGATGATGAATGGAGAAGTATTGAATTAAAAGCTCAAGATAGAGACGACTGGCGAAATCTAACCGAGGCCCTTTGCGTCAATAGGCGTCGGAGGAGGAGAGGGTTACATAAATGGATGATAACAAAATGCATCCTTGTATTCTTAAATGGTTAATAGATATTGAATAATAATAATAATGGTAATAATATAAATCCCAATTGGAACAATACAGTATGGCTCCTTGAAGTCTTGAGAAATATCTTAAGGTGCGTTATTGTTATTATTCCCTCAGTAAGTAGGGTTTGATGGCCCGTGACATTATTATTATTATTATTATTATTATTATTATTAGCCAAGGTACATTCCTAGTTGGAAAAGCAAGATGCTATTAGCCCAAGGGCTCCAACAGTTAAAAATAGCCCAGTAAGGAAAGGAAACAAGGAAATAAATAAACAATATAAGAAGTAATGAGATTTTTATACTGCTTATTAAAATTTTTATTTTTTTTCCAGAATTGTGATGGGGGCTTGTATGTTGGCATATCAGGTGCAGCTTATATGCTTTATCGATTGTCAAAATCCCCCAACTTTGCTCAAGAGAAAGATCTATTTCTTCAGGAAGCTGTGGCATATCTCAATTTATCCTTGGAATATGCCAGCTCAGTGAAAAAGCATGGTCAGCTAGTGGACAAAGCTGCATTCATTTTGGGAAATGCAGGCACATATGCTATTGCTGCAGCAGTACACAAATCAATAGGTAATCACTGTTTTTTTCTTGATTTCTCTTGAGTTTTTAAGCAACAATTTCAAGTTAGTGACATAGATAATGTATTTGTTCCTACATGAATACAAACCTTCCTTTAGTAAGGATAGATTCTAGCATCAGCTATAAATGGCCAATAAAATATGATCAAGGTTCTGAAAACTTCCGTCCAGTACCTGGTAGGCCAGCGAACTGAGCCTACATTGAGTTTCTGGGCCTTGTACTGAAGAGATGTGTTCTCAACTTTCCCTCAACTCGGCCTAAAGATTTGTTCAGTGTTTGTAATCTTTATTTTGTTTTGTAACCGGAATACAAACCAACGCCATTTTTAGAGGTATTACGTTCGGCGAAGCTGAAAGACGAGCCATTAAACTTTTAGCGAGGGTTAACCATCTACCCGCTAATTAGCGGGGTGTGGGGGATAGTAGCTACCCCTCTCATTCATACACCTATGACTGTAACTCACTTAACTTTTGGCTCGGGGAAAGAGACGTCTCTCTCCCCTCTCCAACTGACTGGCCTTTTGACTTTTTAATCTTATTTTTTTTTCATACAGTATATATGAAAACATTCTATTTGTTTTTATGTATATTTTAAACTTTCTTTACAGTGAATATGGCGATTTATGTGACATCGTAGTGCGGCAGGTTCTCAAGGGCGGAGAACCTTCCCTTGCGACCTTTCTCCCCTTGACAACAGACATCCCATAGGTGGGTGGCCTTCCGAGTGACTCGGTCGTCGCTGCAGGGAAGTCGTCATTGTTTGGATACTCCTCCGCTCGGTTGTTAACATCGCCCTCCCCCGCATGTGTTCTTAGAGGGAATCTGCTTGCAGTCTTTATTGAGCTTGACTTCGGTCTTGGTCTTTCTCACTGACAATGCCGCTCACTTTAAGTGGCCGGCCGGCAGATCCTCTGCGGGGGTTAGGTTCCGCTTACGAATAGTTTTCTTCATTAATAACTCTCTTAACGAGAGAATGCCTTTTCGAAGTCATCGTGGTTTAGCAGAAAAGGTTGAAGCATCGTGACGGGCAAGACGGCTCTCAAACTTGGGGAAATTGTTCCCCCATTTTGAATCTAAATTTCTCGCTCTCATCTTTTCCTAACTCTGAATATTACTTCGACCTTCTCCTAATTTTATAAACTTTCTTTCGTTTTGCTGCCCCAACTTTTATGTTTAAAATTTTTCTTATATATATATATATATATATATATATACAGTATATTATATATATATATATATATATATATATATATATATATATATATATATATATATATATATATATATATATATATATATATATATATAATATATATATATATATATATATATATATATATGTATATATATATGTATATATATATATATATATATATATATAATATGTATATATATATATATATATATATATGTAATATATATAATATATATATATATATATATATATATATATAATATATATATATATATATATAATATATATATATATATATGTGTGTGTGTGTGTGTGTGTGTATATATAAAATATATATATATACAGTATAATTATGTAATATATATATATATATATATATATATATATATATATTTATGACGTGGATCTTTCTGCATCCATTATTGCCACTGGCGTGGATGTTTCTACATCCGTTATTGCTGCCAGCTTCGATGAATGGGAGGAGGTATCACGGGAAGAGGTGTTTGCATTCAAAGCTATATGTGAGAGTATTGGATGATCAGCCATCCCGAAGATGGTTTGGACCTTTGTGGCAATACTATTCTCAAGTGTTGGGTCTTCGGAATCCAGGGGATCCAATGCTTGGGATAGGACTCTCGGCTTCTGGCTGGAAGCCCATCATTACAGATATGGGGAGTATGATTTCATAGTTTCTTGGTCTCAATCCTAGCAGGTGGGTTCAGCTTACACTTGTGCCTCCATATCTGTTTTGATGCGATCCTTCTGGTAGGGTATGGACTGGACCATCTGAGAAGTATACTCTCGTGCCGATAGTGGAGAGTGCAAATTTACTTTCCGGCGTGTAATTCCTTAATGTTCTCGAGCAGGTGAATCAAATTTATTCAAATCAAATGGGACTTTTTCTTTTTTATGGATTCTGCTGACAATGACCTCCCCTCCCCTGGATATGCTGATTCGCCCCCGACACTGTTAACAACCTCTGCCAGTCTAATACAGGAAATCTCTGTTGACGACCAAGGAATTAATATGGACCACACTTTGAATGCTCAAAAACTAGATGAAAATGTAAGGAAATTAAAGGTCATCCACATTTGCGATATACCAATAAACTGCCATTATGAAGCATTGTGGATGGCTTTTAAACCTTATGGTAAAATAATGACATAAGGATGAATTTCAAAGAAAATAATGAGAAATTGGAAGCATGGATCTCCTTCAGTAATCATGAGGAAGCTTTCAAAGCAGTCTGAAATTTCCAAAATAAAAATTGATAATTATGAGATTGCCAGTGCGCTATGCAATGCAACTCCTGGAAATTTATATGTATATTGCCCCAGTGACTGGCGTCAGAATGAGTCTGCTGACACCAAAGTAATCTGATATCAGATAGAAACCTAAGCCACCAATATAGCTAATTGTAGCATCAAGGGCAGAAGAATTTAATTACTTTAAATTTAGTAAAATGATACAAAGGAAAGTGGGTACCATAGAGCGTGGAAACATTTCTAGATTTGGCAAGAAATCCCTCTCGATTCATGCCAGATCTAAAACGCAATTCTTTATGTTAAATAATATAAAAATGGAAGAAAATCTCATGGTGGATATCAAACCACATTTGAATTTTAGCTATGGAAGAGGAGTAATTTTTAAGAGACCTATATGATTTCAGCGAGGATGAAATATAAGAGATGTGTCCAAAAGAAATATAGAAGGTTCAAAAGATTTCCAGAACCACTATGAATATTTTCACTTTTGAAAACCGTGATGTACCCTCTCATATATACATTGAAAATGAGAGAATACCAGTTCACCTGTATAAACAGAAGCCATTGCAGTGCTTCAATTGTTTCAAATTTGGTCATCCATCTAGGCCTCTAGGGTATGTAAAAACGTTAAGATCTGTGACAATTGTTCCGATCCTGAGCATGGACCCAGCACTAATATTGCAAAGTGCACTAATTGTAGCCAGGATCATAAGCCAACTAACAGGAAATGTCCTCAATATCAAACAGAAGAAGCAGCCCTTCAGAAGTCAGATGCGTAGCATATCAGTGTGGGATGTGCTAGGCAACTTCTAACAAAAACCAAGAATTACGCCAAGGCCTTCAAATCTAAGGATGCAGGACATCCAGAAAAAATGGCAACAGCAGTTAGATCTGGTAATGTAAAGCATCTTAGTGCTGAATCACCACCTAAGGCTATTACCAAACCTTGTAATTCCAATTTAGATTTGGTGCCTCTTGTCAAAAAGGCACCACCTCCTTCCACTAGGTCTGCCATACCACGGATAAACAGCCCAAAGCTCTCATCTGAGGCAGCATCATTGCCAGATATAGGGGAGGAATCTTATGCTAGAGAGCTAGTGTATGTACTGGTCATGATGGAGGTACATAATCCTCATAGCTCTCCATCTTTCAGTCGAAAAAGAGGGAGACCACCATCCCTTGCCCCTCCAACAGGAAATACAAAAATTTCCATAGTAAATAAGTACGCTATTTTTTTGTGAGAAAGATGATGAACTTCCAAAAAATTTAAATATATCAAAGATCAATGTCGAGGTGCACCATCCCCATCGACAAATAAATAAGAAGGCTACTAAGAAAAACCTTAAACCAAGCTTAGCAAGACCTACTTTTCAAAAGAGAATATCTGAGACTCCTATCAATTCAAAAAACTCTAATAGGACGATTTCTGAGGAATCTTCCTTATAGTAAACTTATTTTCTCCCTAATTTTACAGTGGAACTGTCAAGGTCTGAGGGCTAAATATGAAGAACTTAAGCTCCTCATTCATGAGCACTCCCCCATAATTATGTCTACAGGAGAGCAAACTTGATCATTATACTCCTTGTCCTTATGAATATATCAGCTACAGGACACCATATGATCAACGAGTAGGGAGCCATGGTGGAAGTCTTATATACGTTCGTTGAGGTGTTCCCCAAATATCGTTATCTATTCGTACACCTCTGTAGGCAAAGTAAGAAAATACATGATTTATTCTCTTTACTTGCCCCCAAATGACAACATCTCGTATGATAATTTATTAGAGGTGATTCAACAACTCCCTCTACCTTTTCTCTTATTGGGAGATATGGACTCCTTAATACAGGAGAGCCCACACACTTTCATGTTCAGACAGGTACCCTATCATGCATTGACCTTTCAGTTGCCAGAGCTAACTACCTTCTTGATTTTGAATGGAGAATGTTAGATGATTGGCATACTAGTGATCATGCTCCAATTATTATAAATACGAACAATGGTCCACCCTTGCAGAGATTGCCACTATGGAATCTTGACAAGGCGGACTGGAATAAATTTTGGAAACTAAGTGAAATTGAAGGGAGTGCAGAACAATTTGAAAGTGTAGATGTTGCCATAGACTTACTGAATGGAACTTTACATACAGCAGGAGTTAATTCAATTCCAAAAACCACAGGGTTATTCAAATGATGACCAGTCCCCTGGTGGTCCTCAGAACTAACTGCCTTGCACAAAGCCACAATAAAATCTTTGACTCTATTGCGTAGGCATCGTGCAGAGGAGAACTTGATAATATATAAGAAATGTAGAGTACAGTTCAGTTGTGCTATGAAAGAAGCTAGCTGCCAGTTTTAGGTGTCTTATTTCCTCCATTAACAGTAGAACGCCACCATCTGCTGTATGGAGGAAAATAAAATAGATTGCCAGCAAATTTACCCCAAATCCACCACCAGTGTTGAAGGTGAACGGTCAGTATATGACTGAAGCAAATGATGTTAGCAATGCTCTGGCTGATCATTTTTCAAATGTATCATGCAAGTGTGTAGCAGCTCCTGGTCACCAGTATAGGAGCATTGAAGAAAAGAAAATTTAAAATTTTGCAACAGGAAGGGAGGAGTCGTATAATTCTCCTTTTACTGGAAGAGAATTTTACTCCACACTTGATACTTGTAACGATACAGCCCTGGACCCAATGGAATTCCATATGCAATGTATCTTTTAATACAAACTTATATGTTTTATGCATTATTAATGGAATATGGCATGATCATAGTTATCCAAGTGTTTGGGAACTAGCCATTATTCTAGCCTTTTTAAAACCTGGTAAGGACGAGTTTTTAGCAGCAAACTATCGACCTATTGCATTGACATCTTGTTTATGTATAATCATGGAGAAGATGGTCAATGCAAGACTGATATGGTACCTTGAAAAGAAGGGTATTTTCCCACCTATTCAGTGTGGATTCAGAAAAATATACTCAACAACTAATGTGTTGATACGACTTGAGTCCTCTATTTGTGAAGCCTTTGCTTCCAAACAGCACCATGTGACAGTCTCTTTTTACTTACATGGAGATATGGTATACTTAAAACCATTCATGACTTGGGATTAAGAGGAGAGCTACCACTATTTATTCAGTCATTTCTTCCAGATAGAGTTTATCAAGTGAGAGTGAGGGAAACTCTATCGGAGAGTAAATGTCAGGAAAAAGGAGTTTCTCAGGGTAGTGTGCTGATTGTAATCCTGTTTGGACTAGCAATTAATGGGATATCCTCAGTCATTCCCCAGGATGTTCTCTCAACATTATTTGTGGATGATCTCTCCATATCATTTGCTGGAGCTAGAATGGCAATGGTTGAGAGAAAAACTTACAACTCTCAATTGACAAAATTATCCATTGGGCTGATATGAATGGATTCAAGTTCTCGACAAGTAAAACTACTATTGTCCATTTCTGTCGTATCTTGGGAGTACATCCACACCCGGATATATACATTAAAGGTCAACAGGTCTCATGTGTAAATGAAGCTAAATTTTTTAGGTTTGATATTTAAATGTAGGCTTACATGGGTGTCTCACTTAAAAGTGTTGAAAGCTAAATGTCTGGAGGCTCTGAATCTTTTAAAAGTTTTGTCCCATACATCATAGGGAGTAGACCTTATATTTTTTAAAAATTATACAAGGTCCTGATTCTTTTAAAAATTAGTTATGGATGTGAAATATACTCTTCAGCTGCCCCAATCCGATTAAAAATATTAGATTCAATACATCATGCTGGTATTAGATTGTCCACAGGAGCGTTTAGAACTTCGCCTATCACAAGTCTCCTTGTTGATGCGAGAGAATTACCTCTAGACCTTCACCGAAAGTCTTCTGTTGTTCAGTATTGGGTTAAGTTGCAAAGACTCCCTAACACCTTATCCTTTCAGACTGCAAGCCTTGTAAGGCACTCAACATACTTTGAGTTGCACCCAAAATCTCCTCAACCTTATGGCTTTCGGGTGAAACAATTATTAAACAGTCTTGATATAATTAGAAGTAAGGTGCTTCCATTTAAGGTATCATCGACACCATGGAAGTTACCAGAGGTATCTCTTTGTAAGTACTTTATTAGAGTTAAGAAGAATATAACTGACTTAGAATCCAGGTCTGTTTTTATGGAACATGTTGCAGAACATAGGGGATCGACTTTTATATATACTGGTGGCTCCAAATCTGATGCTGGCGTTGGATTTTGAGTACATAGTAATGGTTTTAATTGTAGAGGTGCACTTCCTCTAACAGCTTCCATATTTACTGCCGAACTGTATGGCATACTAACCGCTATTGAGAAAATAGCATTGGAGAAGGAGGGTAATTTTACAATTTTTAGTGATACAAGGAGTGTCCTTCAA
Source organism: Palaemon carinicauda (assembly GCF_036898095.1). Taxonomy (NCBI): domain Eukaryota; kingdom Metazoa; phylum Arthropoda; class Malacostraca; order Decapoda; family Palaemonidae; genus Palaemon; species Palaemon carinicauda. The sequence goes on from NC_090739.1 coordinate 55,196,075, forward strand.
GCTTTAGAAGTTTTTAATTCTAGTAAGCCTCTAGTTTTAAAGATTTTAGAATGGCTTTTTATTATTGGTTGGAGAGGTATATTGGTTCGATTTTGTTGGGTTCCAGCACATGTAGGTGTGTCTGGGAATGAAAAGGCAGATTTACTGGCAAAGAATGGTGCACCAAGAAGGTGTCCCATTCTCTGTAATGATTTCCTACCTAACATCAAGAAATGGTTTTGTAATAATTGACAACAGCACTGGGATAGTCTAGATGGCAATAAGATGAGAGAAGTAACAAATGTCTTATCTCCTTAGAGGTATAACATGATGCCCCGAAAGTGGGAGACGTCTCTTTGTCATCTCCGCATTGGTCACACACGGTTGACACACGAGTTTCCCCTGAAGGGCCAACACCAACCGTATTGCGACGACTGTTTGGTACCTTTAACAGTGAGACATTTGTTTACCGAATGCCCCTATTATAATAACTTGAGAAATGGATATCTGTTTGAGGCTCGAGGTGAGGATGGCAGGTTCATCCTTGCCAAGATTCTTGGACATGATATTTCCATCTATGCAAGCAGCATTTTTAGATTTATTTCAGAAGCAAGTCGTCTGAAAACTATTTAACTTTTATAATGACATCCTAACTTTTATGGTTTTAATTGAATACAGTATTCTTTAAATCAATCAATCAATCAATCTTCATTAATAAGTGAAATAATAATTGTTTTTAATTTAACTTTTCAGCTTTAACTCCGCTCTCCTTCTCTGGACGATGATCCTACAGAGTTTCTTGACGGCGGAGGGTGGGCATGACCTCAACTTGTCCTCTCCCCCCCAGGAAACCCCTTTCCCACCGGAGTATTGAGTGGTTCTTCCGAGTAGTTTGTTTTGTCAGCTGAATTAATTAATTGTAATTCTTGTGGTAAAGTTTTTATGCTGCCGCTCTCCTTCTCTCGTCGATTTGGCTGGGGAAGGGAATGTGCAGTCCTTACTTTGTGTCTGTTCTCTTGGGGTACACCTTTCCCATCCACTGACTAGGTACTCCTCCCTAGGGATTTTTTTCTTACATAGAACGATCCCCTTCATAGGATCGTCAAAGGACCTTACCGTTCACCCACTCCTCAGCTGTTGCCTTCGTCAAGATATCGTCAGCCCCCCTCTAGTTCCTGACCCTCGACTGTTTCACCAGACTCTCCATAGACTCGCCCTTTTGCAGCCTTGCGGAGTTTGCCTGTCCAATGCTCCTCTCTGACCTCTTGCCATCGAATGGCTGTTCGTGGCTCGCCGTCGTCCATCAAATCTTGGGGCTTCCCTACCTCCCATCGACCAATTGCTAGCTCGCCGATCACCAACCGTCAGCTTGCCAATCATCGATCTCCAGCTCGCCGATCGCTGCTGATCGCTAATCACCAATTGTCAGCTTGCCGATCGCTGATTGCTAGTTTGTCTTTCACTGATCATCGATCTCCTGTCTCGTCGATCACCGATCTCCAGCTCGCCGATTGCCAATCGTGAGCTAGCCGATCTCCAGCTCGCCGATTGCCAATCGTGAGCTAGCCGATCTCCAGCTTGCTGATCGCTGATTGCTAGTTCGCCAATCGCCGTCTTCTAGCTTGCCAATCGCCAACTCAATAATCGTTGAACCATACTGCTGTTCATCAACTAACCGATTGTTGATTGCCAGCTCGACGAGTGTTGTCTCCGATTTCTGCTCGCCAGTTAAAAGCTAGGCCATTCGACTACTGTACTCGCCATTCACCAGCTCACCTATTTGCAGCTCTAATCATCAGGTCGCTGATCGCCAGCCTACCAATTGCCAAATCGCCGATGGCAAGCTCAACAATCGACGATTGTAAGCTCAAAGATCGCCGACCGCTGATCACCACACCGATCTCCTGCTTGCCGGTCACCAGATCTCTGATTGGACAGCTTACTGTTCGCCAGCTTGCCAATTGCTGATTCAATGAATAAACGATCTTCAGCTTCCTACCAATCGCCGATCGACGTTCGATGACTCCTCATTTGCCGTTCTTGACAGGCGACAGCTCTCCACTTGTCAACTTGATGTTTGCTTACTCGCCGTTTGCAGTTCGCCAGCTCGTGTTTATCACTAAGCCAGCTCAAGATTGTCTTCTCTCCTCTCTCTTGGGCTTACGCTACGTAGAGTGGAAGGTGCTGCTCCCGAAAGCTCTCTTAAACGAGAGAATGCCTAGTCGAAGTCATCATGCTTCAACAGGAAATATTGTTTTCATGTTGAAGCATTGTGACAGCAAGAGGGTTCTCGAACTTGGGGAAATTGCTCTCCCAGTTCAAATCTAAATTTCTCTCTCTCATCTTTCTCTTCCTGTGAATATTACTTTGAACTTCTAATTTAATTTAACCACCTTTTATTTTGTGTTGCAGTCCCAACTCTATGAGTAACATTTCCCTTATTATATGTGTATATATGTACATATATATGCTTTTATTTTTTTTTTTTTAATGGCATGGATGTTTCTACATCCGTTATTGCCCCCTGTCGTAGATGTTTCTACTTTGGTTATTGCGGCCTGCCTTGATGAATGGCAGGAGGTATCAGGATTGGGAGGTGTTTGCTTTCAAAGCTATATGTGAGAGTATTGGATGATCTCAGCCATCCCGAAGATGGTTTGGACCTTTTTGACGGAACTATTCAAAAGGGTTGGGTCTTCGGAATCCAGGGGAATCCAATGCTTGGGGTAGGACTTTCAGCTTTTGGCTGGAAGCCCATCATTACAGATAGGGGGAGGATGATTCCATAGTTTCTTGGTCTCAGTCATAACAGGTAGGTTCAACTTACACTTGTGCCTCTATATTTGTTTTGGTGCTATCCTTTGTTTAGGGTATGGAGTGGACCATCCGGGAAGTGTACTCTCATTGTGCCAATAGTGGAGAGTGCAAATTTCCTCTCCGGCGTATAATTCTCTATTAATATTCTCAAGCAGGTAAATCTTCTAACTCATTAACAAACTACTCTCTCTAGAATGGATCCTTCCAATAACTAGAATGGATCCTTCCAATAACTAACCCCCCATCCCCTGAATATGCGGACTTCCTCGGCACTTTTGACGACCTCTGCTAATTTGATTGGGCAAAATTCTGTTGATGACCTCGGAACTGGAAAGGCCCATTCTACTGATATCCAAAATTCGAGTAATTTGGGTAATGCAAGGAAACTTCGAATCTTTCATGTTATCCAGATTCCAATAGAGACAAATTGTGATAATCTATATGAAGTATTTGAGTGCTATGGATGTATGAAAGAAATAAGAATGAAACTTGAAGATGAAAAATGGGATTCATGGATATCTTACAGTACAGCTAGTCATGATAAATCAATTAAAGCAATAACCAACATGAATAATATTAAAATTAATAATTTGAATGTTATGGCCTCTTTTTGCGATAAGGTACCAAGGGATTTGGATGTGTATAGGCCTGTCGACTGGTTCGAAAAATACGCTGATTTAGTTATGCCTTCCCAGAGAAAGCCAAAACCGCCAATGTGGCTTTAGCTTAATTTATGTGGGTTACAGGGAATGATTTCAGTATATGTAAATTAATTCAGAAAAAAGTAGGAACTATTGCACCTGGAGATATATCTCGTTTTGGATAAAACAGATACCTTATTCATGCCAAATTGACCACACAATCTGTAATACTGTCCAACCTAAAGTCCAGTAATGATGATATTAAGTTAGATGTCAAACCCCACCTAAACTTTAACTACGGAAGGTGAGTAGTTTTTAATAAATATCTATTCAAGGAGAAGCAACTGCAATGTTTTAATAATTGTTTTAAATTTGGACACCTGTTTAAAGTTTAAAAAAGGAAATGATGTGTGGCATTTTCTCCAAATCTTACTATGGAGAATGTGCACTTGAGGCCAGGTGTTTAAATTGCAACTCGAATCATAAATCCACTGACATGAGCTGCAAGCTGTATAAGTTGGAAGAAACTACCCTCAACCAATCAAGTTTGCACATATAACTGTGGGACGTGCCAAAAGCTATTAAATTGTGGCTAATAATTCAATTGTGAAGATATAAAAGCCAAGCCGCAGCTAAAGGCTAAGGCTTAGATCATAGCAAAGCGTATTTACAAACTCCGGTGAGGCCGGAGGGAGAAGAAAGGTCCTGAATAATTATTGTGAATGAAAACACAATTGTAATAACAATGGCTATTGTGGATATGGCCGTGGCCTGAGACCGCAGTAAGGGCCACCGGAGGGTCGTATCTAAACAATATGAAGCCCGTCCCATGCAGTAAACAATATATAAATATAACAATAGAACGAAAGTCATTGAGAATCCCTCAAGCCGGAGTATAACTCAAGGCGGAGTGGAAAACGTTCATAAACTACTCCCAAGCCGTAACGGGGAGAGGACGAAACACGGACCAAAATAACGCTAACAATTGAAAAGTCACGAACAATAAATAACTCGTAAGTTATCATCCACCCCGAGGGGGAGAGGTGAGGGAGGGAGAACCCGTTGAACGCACAAAACGGAAAACGGGAAATCCGCTCAACCACCAGAGCTAAGAAAGAAAACGAGAGAAAGGGGTAACTCGTGACTGCGAACAGAAAACGGGGACCCCAATCTCTCGCTCTCTTGGACACAAAAACAGGACTAAAAATCACAAAACACTATTATAAACGTATAAAAAATAAAAATGTACATCCATATAACACTACGATCGAAGAATAGCATCTGTTAAAACTTAAAATAAATAGCACAGTCGAGTGACGAACGCCTCGGAGGGGCGGTTACTAAACAAAAACAAAGCTAAATCGCTATCTCGTTCGTAGGCTGGACTTACTAGCAAAAAGTACAATGAGCATAAATACACAAAAAAATAAAAATAAAAATAATAATGGTTCTAAAGGCATAAGGCCAGGGACTTAACCAAGAACCTAAGTGACAGAGTACTAAACGGGCAGATAAAGATGAATTCCCAAACAAGTGAACAAACAATGGCCGCCATGAAAGGCCAGACGGGAATAATAAAACAGACTATACTGGATATAAAACAAAAGCCCGGTACAATAAAATACTGTCAAAACAAACTATGGTACTTAACATTGGAATGTGTGAAGATGGAGCTTCGGACATGACAAAATAAATCCACGATAGATAAAAAAGACCGAGAGCACAACAAAACAATTCAACACTTTGTATTCCAAAAAGAAGGATGTTGTTCAGATGGCGCTCGCGTCGTGGCGGTGGTGATTGGCTAGGACCTTTGTATCGGCCCATCCCTTTGACGAAGGAATTAACTAAATGGAAGACAACCTGTGAATAGTGGTTTTCACGCGCCTTTGCTTTATACACGACACCCAAAAGGTGCTCGCGCGAGGGTAGTAACCTCAGCATTCCATGCTTTTTTCTTTCTCTGGTATAATTGGAAGGTTTTATCAGAAAAGATATATAAGAAGGACTCTTTTCACCCGGCGCCACAGATCGACCCAGAAAAGGGATTTTGACGAAGGAAAAATCTATTTCTGGGGAGAGACCTGTGGCGCCCGGTGAAAAGAGTCCTTCTTATATATCTTTCACCGGGCGCCACAGGTCTCTCCCCAGAAATAGATTTTTCCTTCGTCAAAATCCCTTAAATAAATCCAATAGCTATGCAAAGGCATTAAGATCAAACCCACCTAGTACTGCCAATAGTTCTAGAAAAAGAAATATAGCATCTGATGAAATGCTGAATGATTGGGTAAGCATATTACCTCCTGAGGCTTTGCCATGGTTTATTAAAACCCGGGCATTGCCCACCTCTGTACCAACTTTGTCCCCCAACACCAACAATAGTACTAACATCTCTCAGGCCATGTCCTTGCCTGATTTGATGGAGGTTCCTCCCGAAACCAAGTTACCTGGTGCAACTGTAATGGAGAATGTGCAAAAACCTAGTAGCTCACCACCTAATAATCGGAAGAGAGAGAGACCTTCATCTCTCTCACCCGCTTCCATAAGAAACATGAGTTATGACGTCAAATAAATGATTTTTTGTCTGTTGATGTTTCTGATCAACCAGAAGACATACATACATACATATACCAAGGCACTTTCCCCAATTTTGGGAGTAGCCAACATCAAACAAATGAAACAAAAAAGGGGACCTCTCCTCTCTACGTTCCTCCCAGCCTGACAAGGGACTCAACCGAGTTCGGCTGGTACTGCTAGGGTGCCACAGCCGACCCTCTCCCGTTATCCACCACAGATGAAGATTCATAACGCTGAATCCCCTACTGCTACCTCCGCGGTCATCCAAGGGACGGGAGGAAGCAGCAGGGCCTACCGGAACTGCGTCACAATCGCTCGCCATTCATTCCTATTTCTAGCACGCTCTCTTGCCTCACACATCTATCCTCCTATCACCCAGAGCTTTCTTCACTCCATCCATCCACCCAAACCTTGGCCTTCCTCTTGTACTTCTCCCATCAACTCTTGCATTCATCACCTTCTTTAGCAGACAGCCATTTTCCATTCTCTCAACATGGCCAAACCACCTCAACATTCATATCCACTCTAGCTGCTAACTCATTTCTTACACCCATTGTCACCCTCACTACTTCATTCCCAACCCTATCTACTCGAGATACACCAGCCATACTCCTTAGACTCTTCATCTCAAACACATTCAATTTCTGTCTCTCCGTCACTTTCATTCCCCACATCTCCGATCCTTACATCACAGTTGGTACAATCACTTTCTCATACAGAACTCTTTACATTCATGCCCAACCCTCTATTTTTTACTACTGTACTCCCTTAACTACTCCCAACACTTTGCATCCTTCACTCACTCTCTGACATACATCTGCTTCCACTCCACCATATGCTGCAGCAACAGACCCCAAGTACTTAAACTTATCCACCTCCTCAAGTAACTCTCCTTTCAAACATGACATTCAACCTCACACCACCTTCCCTTCCTGTACATCTCATAACCTTACTCTGACCACATTAACTCTCAACTTCCTACTCTCACACACCCTTCCAAATTCTGTCACTAATCATCCAAGGTTCTTTTCCTCGTCTGCAACCAGTACAGTATCATCCGCAAACAACTGATTTACCTCCCATTCATGGTCATTCTCGTCTACCAGTTTCAATCCTCGTCCAAGCACTCGAGCATTCACCTCTCTCACCACTCCATCAACATACAAGTTAAACAACCACGGCGACATCACACATCCCTGTCTCAGCCCCACTCTCACCGGAAACCAATCGCTCACTTCATTTCCTATCCTAACACGTGCTTTACTACCTTTGTAGAAACTTTTCACTGCTTGCAACAACCTTCCACCAACTCCATATAACCTCATCACTTTCCACATTGCTTCCCTATCAACTCTACCATACGCTTTCTCCAGATCCATAAACGCAACATACACTTCCATACCTTTTGCTAAATATTTCTCGCATATCTGCCTAACTGTAAAAATCTGATTCGTACAACCCCTACCCCTCCTAAAACCACTCTGTATTTCTAAGATTGCATTCTCTGTTTTATCCTTAATCCTATTAATCATTACTCTACCATATACTTTTCCAGCTACACTCAACAAACTAATACCCCTTGAATTATAACACTCATGCACATCTCCCTTGCCCTTATATAGTGGTACAATACACACACAAAACCAATCTACTGGTACCATTGACAACACAAAACACATTAAACAATCTCACCAACCATTCAAGTACATTCACACCCCCTTCCTTCATCTCAGCTCTCACGCCATCCATACCAGATGCTTTTCCTACTCTCGTTTCATCTAGTGCTCTCTTCACTTCCTCTCTTGTAATCTCTCTCTCATTCTCATCTCCCATCACTGGCACCTCAACACCTGCAACATCAATTATATCAGCCTCCCTCTTATCCTCAATATTCAGTAAACTTTCAAAATATTCCGCCCACCTTTTCCTTGCCTCCTCTCCTTTAAACAACTTTCCATTTCCATCTTTCGCTGTCTCTTCAATTCTTGAACCAGCCTTCCTTACTCTCTTCACTTCTTTCCAAAACTTCCTCTTATTCTCTTCATATGAATGACCCAATCCCTGACCCCACCTCAGGTCAGTTGCCCTCTTTGCCTCACTTACCTTGCGCTTTACTTCCACATTTTTCTCTCTATATCTTTCATACTTCTCTACACTATTACTCTGCAGCCATTTTTCAAAAGCCCTCTTTTTCACTTCCACTTTTACCTTCACTGCTTCATTCCACCATTCACTGCCCTTCCTCATGCTGCCTCCAACAAACTTCTTGCCACACACATCACTTGCAATCCCAACAAAACTTTCTTTTACTAACTTCCACTCCTCCTCTAAATTACCAGTTTCTCTTACTTTCACTTCGTTATATGCCATTTTCAACCTTTCTTGATATTTACTTTTTACCCCTGGTTTTATTAGCTCTTCAACCCTCACCAGTTCCGTTTTACATCCACCTACTCTATTCCCCCACTAATTTTCCTTCCACCAAAAAATGATCAGACATACCGTTAGCCATACCCCTAAACACGTGCATGTCTTTCAATCCTCCAAACATTCTTTTAGTTATCAACACAATCCATTAACGCCCTTTCTACCACTCTTTCATTTGCCACTCTTACCCTTGTATACTTGTTTTTATCATTCTTTTTGAAAAAGCTAGAACTTATCACCATCTCTTGCTCAACACATATATCTACCAGTGTCTCACCACTCTCATTTTCACCTGGTTCGCCATACTTCCGAATGACACCTTCTACCTCTCCAGCGCCCACTCTAGCATTCAAGTCACCCATGACAACTACATAATTCCTTCTACCCAGTCCTTCTACCCAGTCCTTCTACACACCTAGTTAATTCATTCCAGAACTCATTCCACTCTTCTTCACTTTTCTCACAACCTGGCCCATACTCACTGACAAAAGCCCAACATTCCCTACCCAACCTAACTCGTACCCACCTTAACCTAGATGATATCTCCTTCCATTCCACTACTTTACCTGCCATCCTTTCACTCAGCAATAAAGCCACAGTTACTCTTGCTCTTCCCCTTTCAATCCCAGACACTCTACCAGACATTTCACCAAACATCACTTCACCTTTCCCTTTTATCTTTGTCTCACACAATGCCAATATATCCATCCTTCTATTCCTAAACATACTTCCAATCTCACATCTTTTACTCTCTGTCGTACTACATCCACGCACATTCAAACACCCCAAAACTAGAGTGTGGGGAGCAGTCACTCTCCCCCCAGCTCCACCTCTTTGATGTCTCACAGGATTATAATACACGAGAGGGGTTTCCAGCCCCCTCGTCCCGTCCCTTTTAGTCGCCTCTTACGACACGCGGGGATATGTTGGCGCTATTTTAATTGTTTTTATGCCCCTGCGGCCACAGGGGCCAGTTTCAATAAATCAGAAATTCAAGTTGAGGTCCACCATCCCCTTCAACTATTAGATTAAAAGGACAAAATTAAAACACAAATGCAAAACCCAATCTTTCAAGACACTAATAAAACCATCGGGAAATATTGTCAGATCAAAAATTATTAATGGGAAGGCTTCATCCAAAGTGTCTTCCAAACATAAACCATAGTTCTTTCCTCCATTGTCAGTGTTTAAGGGCCAAATATGAAGAACTTAGCTCCTCATTCATGAGCATTCACCCATAATTATATGTCTACAGGAGAGGAAACTCGATCATACAGTAATACTCTTTGTCCTCGCAAATATAGAAGCTACAGGACACCATATAATCAACGAGTAGGAAGCCATGGCGAAAGTCTTATATACGTTCAAGATGTTCCACAAATATCTTTGTCTTTTCGTACACCTCTGTAGGCACTGGTTTTACAGATTGATATAGTAAGAAAATACACCATTTGTTCTCTTTACTTGCCTCCAAATGACAACATATCTTATGATAATTTAGTTGTGGTGATTCAACAACAACTCTCAACCTTTTCTTTTAGTTGGAGATTTAAATGGTAGACATCCTTTATGGGCCGATATTTTAGCAAACACCTGGTCCAATATTATATCTTCAATTGTAGAAAAGGAGGATGTCAGACTCCTTAATACAGGAGAGCCTACACACTTTAATGTTCAGACAGGTACTCTGTCATGCATTGACCTTTCAATTGCAAGCTCTAATTGCCTTCTCGATTTTGATTGGAGGACATTAGATGATTGGTAAACAAGTGATCATGCGCCAATCATTATAAGCAACAACAATGGTCCCTCTTTACAAAGATTGCCACAAGGCAGACTGGATTAAATTCCATGAGCTAAGTGAAATCGAGGGGAGTGCAGAACAGTTTGAACGTGTTGATGATGCCATAGACTTACTGAATGGAACTTTTCATACAGCAGGAGTCAATTAAGTTCCCAAAACAATAGAGTTATTCAAACAACGACCAGTCCTCTGGTGGTTTTCAGAACTAATTGCCCGGCATTGAGCCACAAGAAGGTCCTTAATTCGATTGCGCAGTTGCCGTACTGAGGAGAATTTAATTATATGATAGAATTGTAGAGCACAGTTCCGTCGTGCCATGAAAGAAGCAAGGTGCTAATCTTGGGTATCTTTTGTTTCCTCCATTAATAGTAGAACACCACCATCTTCTGTATGTAGGAAAGCTAAAAAGATAGCAGGCAAATTCACCCCCAACCCACCATCCGTGTTGAAGGGGAATGGTCAGTATGTGACTAAAGCAAAGGAGGTTAGCAGTGCCCTGGCTGATCATTTCTTAAATGTATCATGCAAGTGGGAAGCAGCTCCTGGTCATCAGTATAGGAATATTGAAGAAAAGAAAATTTTAAATTTTGCAACAGGATGGGAGGAGTCAAACAATTTTCCTTTTACTGAAAGAAAATTTGATTCTGCACCTGCTACTTGTAATGGGGCTGACAGAATTCCATATGCATTGATTAAACATGTACCTGTTAATACAAAGTCATTTATTTTAAGTATTATTAATAGAATATGGCATGATCATAGTTATCCAAGTGTTTGGAAACTAGCCATTATTTTAGCCCTTTTAAAACCTGGTAAGGATAACTTTTTAACAGTAAACTATCAACCAATTGCATTGATATCTTGTTTATGTAAGATCATGGAGGAGATTGTCAATACAAGACTCATGTGGTACCTTGAAAGAAGGGTATTTTATCGCCTATTCGGTGTGGATTTAGAAAAATTTACTAAACGACTGAAGTGTTGATATGACTTGAGTCCTCTTATTTGTGAAGCCTTCGCTTCCAAACAGCACCATGTGACAGTCTTTTTTTTACCTTGAAAATGCATACAATACTACATGGAGATATGGTATAAGTGGAACCTCTACATACGATCTTAATTTGTTCCGGGAACTGCTTCACATGTTAAAACAATCGTATGTTGGAGCAAATATTCCCATAAGAATACATGGTAATTGATTTAATTTGTTCCTCAGCCTAAAAACCCATAATAAATCCATAATAAATGGCTACACATAATTACACGTGACATTAAAACAATGCCTGTATAATAAATACATATTACAAACCAAAAAAAAAGAACATAATAATGAAATAAATAAAAAACAGGTTGTAATGTAACACTTTACCTTAGCGACAGGCCAGCGCAGGTGTAGGGACTTCTACGCAGGAGGAGACGGAAGATCAGCGAGGAGGTAGGGATGGTGACTTTGTACGATAACGTGTACGATAACTTACACTAACTTACACTACTACGTGAACTTTAACTTAACTTAGCTTATTTTTTTTTTTCATTTTTATAATTTTATATTTTTTTTTTTACATTTTTTCTTTTCTTATTTTTAATTTTCATCACTTTCACTCGATTCGGTCTTCTGTTTCTTTGCTTCACTTTCTTTCTTTTCATCATGATCACTAGACCGTTTTAAAGATTTTTTAAAGAAACTATTGAGTGAAAGTTGCTTTTTACGGCTTTTGAGGATTTTTCTAAAATGCGTTAAGCAAACATCATCGAACTGCGCAACAACACGGCAAACCTGAAGTTTCTGTGGGTGATGCTTGTCGATGAAATCAACAACGTGTTGATGATATGCCAACATCTGTTTTATTTCCGCCGTACCTAAGATTTGGCCTACCTCCTCGATCTCCTCCGACTCACTCAACTGCGCTTGGAACTCATCATGCTGCGTGGCTTGCAACTCTTTGAGTTCCTCGGTGGTGAGCTCTTCATGATGCTCATCGACGAGTTCGGTGATGGCATCTTCATCTACCTCCAGACCCATGGACTTGCCAAGGGATACAATCTCTTCGACGTCTTCCTCGGCGGCAAGCACAGGTTCATTCTCGGGGCCAAAACCTTCGAAATCTCTGGGAGCAACAGCATCACGCCAAAGCTTCTTCCAAGCGGAATTCAGGGTCCGAAAGAGTTACTCCCTCCCAAGCCTGATCAATGATCTTTAAGCAGTGCACGATATTGAAGTGGTTCCTCCAAAATTCACGCGAAATTAAGTTGGTGCTTTGCGTGACATTAAAGCACTGCTTAAATAAGTGCTTTGCGTAGAGCTTCTTAAAATTCGAGATGACTTGCTGGTCCATGGGCTGGAGGATAGGGGTGGTATTCGGTGGAAGATACAACACCTTGATGAATTTGTATTCGTCGATGATATCATCCTCGAGTCCGGGGGGGGGGTGAGCGGGTGCATTGTCCAAACAAAGCACTTCAAAGGCAAATTCCTTTCCTGAAGATACTTCTTGACAGCAGGGCCGAAAACTATGTTTACCCATTCCACAAAGATATGCCTAGTAACCCAAGCCTTAGAATTAGAACGCCATAGAACATGTAGCAGGTCTTTATTAATTCTATGTGCTTTAAATGCCCTAGGGTTTTCGGAATGGTAAACTAACAGATGCTTAATTTTGCAGTCCCCGCTGGCGTTGGCACAAAGCGCAAGAGTCAACCGATCCTTCATAGGCTTATGTCCAGGCATTTTCTTCTCTTCGGCGGTAATGTACGTTCGACGAGGCATCTTTTTCCAAAACAGACCGGTTTCATCACAGTTGAAAACCTGCTGCTCTACGTAACATTCCTCCGCCACGATGCTTTCGAACTTTTTAACAAAGTCTTTAGCAGCCTTAGTGTTCAAACTCGAAGCTTCTCCATGACGAACAAATGAATGAATCCCGGTCCGTTTCCTAAATTTCTCGAACCAACCTCGAGACGCCTTGAATTCCTCCGTCATAGGATCGGCTGAACTCTCCCCCGCGTCACCCCGAGAGCGCGCCGCCTTCAAGTCACTGTAGATAGCACTGGCCTTCTCACAAATGATTGTTTCCGTGATCGTATCGCCAACAATCTCCTTGTCTTTGATCCATATTAACAAAAGTCGTTCCATCTCTTCAAGGGTAGGGCTACGACGTTTAGAAATAATCGTGATCCCCTTCGAAGGTTTCACTGATTTAATGGCTGACTTCTGTTTTATGATCGTCGAGATCGTCGACATATTCCGGCCATATTGTTTAGTGAGATCGCTAACACGTACACCTCGCTCATGCTTTTCTATGATTTCCTGCTTTAATTCTAATGAAAGCATAGACTTCCCCCTTTTTCTCACCACTGCTACTACTTCCTGAACCGAAACTAAGCTTTTTAGGACCCATGATTACGGAACACAGAAAACAACACGTGAAAAGGCAAGATAAAAAACTGTTAAAACTGAGCGAATAGAGGACAACCACACGATGCGCACGCGATGAGAGGACTGATCAAGGTGACGCTCGATTGGCGTCCCTCCGATGTGCTGCCGTCTAGCGGCGTCAACAACAAACTACGCTGCACGCTTTCGAGAAAATTCCACGGGTAAGCGTCTTGTTTACGTCGTATGTTGGAGTAACACTTCGTATGTTGAGACAGAAATTTGGTCGAATTTTACTTCGTATGTTGGAAAATTTGTATGTTGGGACAATCGTATTTAGAGGTTCCACTAAAATTCGATCAAATTTTCGTCTCGTCACCCGAAGTCATGCTCCAACATCCGACGTAGGTCATACACGTAGAATTTTCTCGAAGCATCAATCGTAGTTTCTTGTTTACGCCAGTAGACTGCAGCACGTTGGAGGGACGCTATTGAGCGTCGCCTCGGTCAGTTCTCTGTTATCGTGCGCATCGTGTGGTTGTCCTCTGTTCAGTCCGTTATTAACAGTGCTTATTATCTTCCTTTTTTCACATTTTATTTTTTATTTTACGTATAATCATGGGTCCTAAGAAGCTTAGTTTTGGTACAGGTAGTAGTAGTGCTGAGAAAAGGAAGAAGGTAATGCCTTCGTTACAACTAAAGCAAGAAAGAGCACTGTGTGCATGTGTGCGATCTGGTTTATCAATATGGCCGGAATATGTGTACGATCTCGACGATCATCAAACAGAAGGCAGCCATTAAAGCAGTCAAACCATCGAAGGGGATCACCATTATTTCTAAAAGTTCGGACACCAAGGCTGCTAACGATTTTGTTAAGAAGTTTGAAAAGACTGTGGAGGATGAAGGCTACGTAGAGCAGCAAGTTTTCAATTGTGATGAAACCGTTCTGTTTTGGAAGAAGATGCCTTGTCGAACATACATTACCGCCGAAGATAAGAAAGTGCCTGGACATAAGCCTATGAAGGATCGGTTGACTCTTGCTCTTATGTGCCAATGCCAGCGGGGACTGCAAAATAAAGCCGTTATTGGTTTACCATTCCGAAAACCCATGGGCATTTATAGTAGGGCACATATAATCTATAAGGACATGCTGCATGTTTTGTGGCGTGCTAATTCTAAGGCTTGGGTTACTAGGCATTTCTTTGTTGAATGGGCAAACCTAGTTTTTGGCCCTGTTGTCAAGAAGTACCTTCAGGAGAGGAATTTGCCTTTGAAGTGCTTGCTTTGCTTGGATAATGCACCCACTCATCCCCCAGGACTCGAAGATGATATCATCAACCAATTCAAATTCATCAGTGCTGTATCATTCACCGAACACCACCCCTATCCTCCAGCCCATGGACCAGCAAGTCATCTCGAATTTTAAGAAGCTCTACACCAAGCACTTATTTAAGTAGTGCTTTAATGTCACGCAACGCACCAACTTGGGCGTCATCAAGTCTCTTCTACGAAGTGTTCACCTCTCTCGTTCGCGAGAGAGGCCACTCTTAGAGACACCTCTTTGGAGGATCACTCTGCTCATCAGTTCCTGATCATCCTACCAGCAGACCTACCAGCGCAACCTTGTGCTGCAACTTAGTCCGTGGACTTCAGTCCTGGATTCCTCCTGAGGCCAGCTTGCTGGTCCACTGGCCCTCATGGGCTTCATCAGTTCCTGATCATCCTACCAGCAGACCTGCCAGCGTAACCTTGCGCTGCAACTTAGTTCATGTACTTCGGTCCTGGACTCTTCTATGGACCTTTCACAGTTGCCATCAGTGGATGTTCGCCCTTCCAAAGGGCACATCCCAGTTCCTGATCGTCCTACCAGCTGACCTGCCGATCTACCAACGCAACCTTACGCCACTGGTAGTCCTTTGGACTTCAGTCCTGGACTCTTCCGCGGACGTTTTACGGTCCCCATCGGTAGATGCTCGCCCTTCCAAAGGGCACATCCAGTTCCTGACCATCCTGCCAGCTGACCTACCGATCTACCAATGCAACCTCACGCCGCCGTTAGTCCTTGGACTTCGGTCCTGGACTCTTCTGTGGACCTTTTACAGTCTCCATCATGGATGTTTGCCCTTCCAAAGGGCTCATTCCAGTCGTCCTGCCAGCTGACCTGTCGACCTACGAGCGCTACCTTATGCTACAGTCAGTCCTTGGACTTCGGTTCAGGACTTCTGAGAATCACCAGCTCCCTCCTGCCAGCTTTATCATGCGTGCGCGCTGACAGTCTTCCGCGTGCGTGAGAGCCAATGCTCTTGCGCGTGAGCGCCAATGCTCTTGTGCGCGTGCCAACAGTCTTGCGCGCTCGCCAAAAGTCTTCCGCACGCGCCGACAGTCTCCCGCACGCGCCCGATGATCTTCCGCGAGCGCCCGCGTCAATAGTCTTTCGCGCGCACACACCAACAGTCCTCCGCGCGCCGGCGCCAATGGTCTTCCGCATGCGCTCGCTAGCAGTCTCCACGTAGTACTCTCATGCACGCGCCAATGCACCCGTCCTTGCGCAACCAGTCACACGCTTCGGCGCATTCTAGGGAGACTGCACAAAACTAGACAGTGCCTTACTGCGCGCCAGCGCTTTTCCGCACTTTCCAGTTGCGGTCTCAGATCCAATGCGCCAGCGCTTGCCAAAGAGCCAGTGTTCGCAGATCCAATGCGACAGCTCTTGCCTAAGAGCCAGCGCTTGCCTGCTCTCCTGGAAGAAATTAAGCACCAACATCATCCTATGTGCCATGGCTCCAGTACTCTCCTGCACACTCGCGCAATAGGCAGAAAAAAGGATTAAAACTTTTGTACAGGTCACCATTGCCCCATTCCTCCCCGCAAACATAACATCGGCACCGGGAAAAGAAGAAAGGCTTCACAGAAGGATTCAAGATCCTGAAGATTCCATCTTACAAGGGGAATCGAAACGGGGAACCCTTGGTCCCTGTCTCTTCTGAAGTATCTTTTTTTCCTTGACTGACCACCGTCAGAAACAGGAAAGCATTAACAGTCCGATCTCTAGATCACTGTTTGCTGATGGCTAGTTCATGGTTTACCGATCGCTAGGTCGCCGATCACCAGATCGCCAATTGCTAGCTCAACGATGATCTTTGACCTCTAGTCCCTCCAATGACTAACGATCTCCGATTGCTAGCTTTCCAATAACTAGTCATCAGCTTGCTGATCACTGGATCACCGATGGGCAGCTCATCTTTTTTCGAGCATTGAACTCAGCTCGCTGATCTCTGACCAGCCCATCTTCAGCTTGCTGATCTCTGACGAACTAGGGGTGGGGACCATAATCAGCTTGCTGATCTTTAGCTCACCATCGGCTCACAGACCGCCGATTCACCAATCATCGGCAATTCGCCAGCAGTTCGTGACTCAAACTTACTAGTCATCCTCTGCCCGTAGTTCCCTAGATCGGAAGGTATACAACTTACTTCTTGCTACTGACCGTTCGCCATCACACTAAAGTGATTGGCAAATGTTCGATAACCCTCTTCAACGGCTTGTCGACAGGGAACTACTTGCGAGTACTCTCCAACTGCACAGTAACCACGATACCCAACTGTTAACCATTGATTAACATTAGCCAGATTGATTCTATTGTAAGAAATAGCATCAATCCCATCAGGGCGCATGGTAAGGCTAAGTGTTGCCTTCCTTCTCTTAGTTAAAGGAATTCTCTCTCAGGGAAGAATTCTTACACTGGGTATTGCGTCTGACCCTTTACGACACAAGTCAAGACTCCAGCGTCGACAATCTTCCATGCAAAAGGATCCGTAAGGAGCTGTCCCTTTGGGTCAATGTCCACACCATGTTGGAGTTTGAACAAGGGCTAAGACCTCAGGCCTTCATTTGCACACTGGACCTAAAGGACACTTACTTCCGAGCCCAAACCATCCATCTAGGAAGGTTGGAAGATTCAGTCTAGACAAACAAGAAACACCAGTTCAGGGCACTGTGCTTCGGTCTTTCCACTACACCCATCCTGGTCTCACAGGATCGGCTTCTGTCTTCTCCGTTTCGGGACGACTGACTGACCTTAGCAGACTCAGTGGCAACCTTGCATTAGCACTGGAACTTCTGAAGTCTTTTTACCAAAATCCAGTGATCAGGGTAAACCTGCGGAAGTCTTCCTTACTTCCCTCCCAAAGACTGGTGTATCTGGGAATGATTCTAGACACCAATCTCCACAAAACCTTCTCGAAAATAAGAACAACTCCCACTCCAAAGTGACTTGAGTCAAACTGGAATCAGGCCCTCGATCCCCCAAACATTCTGATCCCCATGGAACCAGAAGTTTGGACGAACCTTAAGGGATGGGTGTCAGTCGAGAATCTAAAGTGCGGCATAACCTTCTCATCCTTCCCCACCCTTCGGACTTGATGTTGTGGTTAGAACACATCATAAGAAGAGAGGAGGGACCATAGTGCTGCACTTAATGACCTCAGCCCTCTGGACAGAGTCCGAAAGTACCTTTACTTAGATCTCTCAAGAGATGAAGACCAACTTTCCGGTCTTTCAGCAGCCTCATCGGTTCCTAACAGACCACTCAGTGATGTGATGGACAACAACACCACACACCACATAGAGACTCACATCGGTAAGCAAGAAGGAACTTGCTCGTAGCCTCTTCCCATTTAACAGTATAAACACTAAGATGGGCCAAAGTCCGTTTGGTACCACTATTAGCCTGCTTCATTCCAGACTAGAAGAACGTGCTCGCCGACAATCTGTGCACAGCATCTCAGATAAGGTATACCGAATGGTCTTTGGATCGCCTTGTAGCCGACAAAGTCCTGACTTTATGGGGTCCTCCAACTAGGGATCTGTTCGCAGCGCTCCTGAATCTCAGGCTGCCGTTGCTCCCCAGCCCTAGACCCCAAGGCTCTCTGGCAACAACGGTGGGTACAACAATGACGTTTACGTCTCGTCCCAGTTTTATCTGGAGAAGGACACTCAAGAATGCTAGAACATTGATCAACCTCTCAAGGGCTCCCCTAGCTCCGCTATGGCATTATGCAGAACGGTTTCCAAACCTTTTGCAGCTCCTGATAGCGTCTCCAAGAGAACCCTCTCCTCATCACAGACAACCCACTTCGACACCTACCACAAGCTATAGCTTTGCTATGATTCTACGCCTGGAGACTACCCAGTACCTCTTTTGTGAAAAGGTTGTATATATATCTGAGGAATTCCTCAGCATCAGTCTACTAGGCAGTATAACGTCTTGTGTGGTTGGTGTCATGTGAAAGTGTCTCTCTCCACTCGATACCTCTGTTCCAGCAATAGCGGAATCCTCGAGTATATACAAGAGGAAAAGAACCCCTATTCAGTTTCGACAGGTAAAGATGATCACTCAACCTTGATCCTTCACCTTCAAACTGAAAGAAAGGGACATCCTCTCATCAATAGACCTTTCCTAACTCATACGGACTTACAACTTGCCTTTCTTGAGTCAGAATTGAGACCTTCCCCACGGAACATGGTGCAAATTCTCCGATCTCTAAAGAGACCTCCTTATGTTCCACTTTTTTCTCCTGATTTAAGAAGACAATGTTCCTACACACTCGGACAGCAACCATACGAGTCAAGGAACTTCATGGTCTCTCTTTCGACATCGCCCATTATTGAGAAGGGCGAAAGACAATGTTCAGTTTCGTCCCTGAGTATGTTGCCAGACACAGTCTCCAGAGGTGACGGTTCCTGCACAAGTCTCCACTCGGTAACGGACGATCCAGATCATCCGTTACTTTACCCAGGGTAAGGTATGAGACTTTACCTAAAGAAAACTGCAACAGCCCACCTGGGTCCCTTCTCTTGTCATCAGCACTGGGAGAGACTAGAGGAGGATCACCAAAACATCATCTCGACATGACGACTCACAGTGTCAGGGGCATAGCTATGCCCCTAGTCCTTCATAGCAGATTACTCTGTGATGCAGGTTTTACAAGAAAGGATGTGAATGCTCCAGGTGACTTTCAAAACCTTTCTCCTGCAAGACATGACCCACAGGAACTCAATACGATCTTTATCGGTCCGGTGGTGGCTGTACAACAGCTGGTTGTATACTTCAAGCTCTTTATTGGACAAGTAGCAGAAGGTTGAGGGCACTGTTACCTGGTTTATAGTCTGTGTGAATGAAAAAATGGTACTGGCTCTTATTCTTTTCTTCATCCCACCCTCTCGTGGGGAAAGCAGCATCCTGGGTTCTCTGCATAAGCTGACCTCAAACCACTGCAGGTACACCATGCTCCCTTGTGTACATAGTATTAGGCTAATACTGTTGCATCCCCATACCCTGGCAAGGTGATATTGGGAAAGTCTTGTTTACATCAAATTTTTCTTACATAGACTCGGAATAACTTTGCCTAGACAGTCACACTTCTGCATGTCTCAAACAACAGCTTGGGTAGGCCGCGGAAGTAGCAAGGTTTTAGCGAGGGCAGGGACTCCTTATTTTTGAGTACTAACATACTCAGATAAGGAGCCCCCGGGCAAAGCCAAAAGCCAAATTGGCAGGGACGTCCGGTCTTCCTAATGAGTGAGTCACCCTTAATAAATAGCGTGGTTTGTATTCCAGTTATGGAACAAATGGCAAATTCGTAGATAATTTGTATTTTTCCTAACTATACAAACCTTAGCTATTTATACAAACTTGCCCACCAACCCTATCCCCCTTGAATTCCTACCTCCAAGCAAAGTGACTAAATCACAGGTGTGTGAACGGGAATGGTAGCAAGCTACCCCCCCCATACCCCCGCTAACTAGCGGTGTGGGTAGTTAACCCTCGCTAAATTTTAATGGCTCGTCATTTCAGCTCCGCCGAAGGTATAACCCCTAATAAATAGCTAAAGTTTGTATAGTTAGGGAAAATAAAGTTTATCTACGAATTTGTCATATATATATATATATGTATATGTAAATATATATATATATATATATATATATATATATATATGAATATATATGTATATATATATGAATATATATGTATATATATGGTTATATATATATATATATATGTATGTATACATATGTATATATTTGTATATATATGTATAAATATATATACATATATATATA
>NC_090739.1:55221814-55229314 GCF_036898095.1 Palaemon carinicauda
GGTCTGGCGAGCTTGCGGCTTCTTATGTATCAGGGGTCCTCAAGAAGAGAGAACATCTGTGCTCCTTCTTATCTGCTGGTATCACCCCTTGCCAGAAGTCAGAGTTGCTGTTTGCTCCTCTCTCCTAGTGTCTGTTTCCGGAGGAGTTAATTAAGGGGATGGCTGCCTCTCTTATCCAGAAGGATACGCATGACCTCATGGCTTCTTCTGCACGTAAGGCTAAAACCTTACCTTCCGTGCCTAGACCCGTCCGCCCCTTAGCAGTTGATACACCTGCTTCTAGGTTCATCCCGCCCTTTCGTGGCAGAACCTCCAGCAGAGGAGGTACCCGTGCAGACAGTCACCGTGGCAAGTCCAAGAAGGGTCCCAAGTCCGCAAGAGGCAAGTTTTGACTTCCTTCCTCTCCAGACAGCTGTAGGAGCCAGACTCAAGACCTTCTGGCAAGCTTGGGAGAGCAGAGGTGCAGACGCTCAGTCTGTGAAGTGGCTGAAGGAGGGATACAGAATTCCGTTCTGCCTCAATCCCCCTCTAACTACATCTCCCATCAACCTCTCTCCCAACTACAAGGAGAAGGACAAGAGGCTAGCGTTGCAACAAGAGGTGTCGCTCTTGCTACAGAAGGAGGCAGTGGTCATAGTCTGGGACCATCAATCCCCGGGCTTTTACAACCGTCTCTTCCTGGTAGCCAAGAAGACAGGAGGTTGGAGACCGGTGCTGGACGTCAGTGCGCTCAATGCTTATGTCACCAAGCAGACGTTCACGATGGAGACGACGAAATCGGTCCTAGCAGCGGTCAGGCAGGAGGACTGGATGGTCTCGTTAGACCTGAAAGACGCATACTTTCACGTCCCCATCCATCCAGACTCCCAACCTTTCCTGAGATTCGTCTTTGGAAAGGTTGTGTACCAGTTCCAAGCCCTGTGCTTTGGCCTAAGCACGGCACCTCTTGTGTTTACGCGAATGATGAGGAATATTGCGAAATTCCTTCACTTGGCAGACATCAGAGCCTCCCTCTATTTAGACGACTGGCTTTTAAGAGCTCCCACAAGTCGTCGCTGTCTGGAGAATCTCAGATGGACTATGGATCTGACCAAGGAACTGGGCCTCCTGGTCAATTTAGAGAAGTCCCAGCTCGTCCCATCCCAGACCATTGTTTACCTGGGTATGGAGATTCAGAGTCGAGCTTTTCGGGCTTTTCCGTCGGCCCCAAGGATCAACCAAGCCCTAGAGTGCATCCTGAGCATGCTAAGAAGGAACCGATGCTCAGTAAGGCAGTGGATGAGTCTAACAGGGACACTTTCATCGCTGGCCCTGTTCATCGAGTTAGGGAGACTCCACCTCCGCCCCCTTCAGTATCATCTGGCTGCTCACTGGATCAAGGACATGACGCTAGAGACGGTCTCAATTCCTGTTTCCAAAGAGATGAGGTCTACTCTAACGTGGTGGAAGAACAGCATTCTTCTCAAGGAAGGTCTTTCGTTGGCTGTTCAGACCCCCGACCACCGTCTCTTCTCGGACGCATCAGACTCGGGCTGGGGTGCGACATTGGACGGACAGGAATGCTCGGGAACATGGAATCAGGAGCAAAGGACACTTCACATCAATTGCAAGGAGTTGTTGGCGGTTCATCTGGCCTTAATGAACTTCAAGTCCCTCCAGCTAAACAAGGTGGTGGAGGTGAACTCCGACAACACCACAGCCTTGGCTTACATCTCCAAGCAGGGGGGGACTCATTCGAGGAAGTTGTTCGAGATCGCAAGGGACCTCCTCATTTGGTCAAAAGATCGAAGGCTCACGCTGGTAACGAGGTTCATTCAGGGCGATATGAATGTCATGGCAGATCGCCTCAGCCGGAAGGGTCAGGTCATCCCCACAGAGTGGACCCTTCACAAGAATGTTTGCAGCAGACTTTGGTCCCTGTGGGGTCAGCCAACCATAGATCTGTTCGCTACCTCGATGACCAAGAGGCTCCCATTGTATTGTTCTCCGATTCCAGACCCGGCAGCAGTTCACGTGGATGCCTTTCTGCTGGATTGGTCCCATCTCGACCTGTATGCATTCCCGCCGTTCAAGATTGTCAACAGGGTACTTCAGAAATTCGCCTCTCACAAAGGGACACGGCTGATGTTGGTTGCTCCCCTCTGGCCCGCGAGAGAATGGTTCACAGAGGTACTGCAATGGCTGTTCGACGTTCCCAGGACTCTCCCTCTAAGAGTGGACCTTCTGCGTCAACCTCACGTAAAGAAGGTACACCCAAGCCTCCACGCTCTTCGTCTGACTGCCTTCAGACTATCGAAAGACTCTCAAGAGCTAGAGGCTTTTCGAAGGAGGCAGCCAGAGCGATTGCCAGAGCAAGGAGGACATCCACTCTCAGAGTCTATCAATCTAAATGGGAAGTCTTCCGAAGCTGGTGCAAGGCCAATGCAGTTTCCTCAACCAGTACCACTGTAACCCAGATTGCTGACTTCCTGTTACATCTAAGGAACGTTAGATCCCTATCAGCTCCTACGATCAAGGGTTACAGAAGTATGTTGGCAGCGGTTTTCCGCCACAGAGGCTTGGATCTTTCCTCCAACAAAGATCTACAGGACATCCTTAGGTCTTTAGAGACCTCTAAGGAACGTCGGTTGTCCACTCCAGGCTGGAATCTAGACGTGGTCCTAAGGTTCCTGATGTCATCTAGATTTGAACCGCTCCAATCAGCCTCTTTCAAGGACCTCACATTAAAAACTCTTTTCCTCGTATGCCTAGCAACAGCTAAAAGAGTAAGTGAGATCCACGCCTTCAGCAGGAACATAGGTTTCACATCGGAAACGGCTACATGTTCCTTGCAGCTCGGTTTTTTGGCTAAAAACGAGCTTCCTTCACGTCCTTGGCCTAAATCGTTCGAGATCCCTAGCCTATCCAACTTGGTGGGTAACGAGCTGGAGAGAGTACTTTGCCCAGTCAGAGCTCTTAGGTACTATCTGAAAAGGTCAAAACCCTTACGAGGACAATCAGAAGCCTTATGGTGTGCTGTTAAGAAGCCTTCGCTACCAATGTCTAAGAACGCAGTTTCTTACTACATCAGGCTTCTGATTAGAGAAGCTCATTCTCATATGAAGGAAGAAGACCTTGCTTTGCTGAAGGTAAGGACACATGAAGTGAGAGCTGTGGCTACTTCAGTGGCCTTCAAACAGAACCGTTCTCTGCAGAGTGTTATGGATGCAACCTATTGGAGAAGCAAGTCAGTGTTCGCATCATTCTATCTCAAAGATGTCCAGTCTCTTTACGAGAACTGCTACACCCTGGGACCATTCGTAGCAGCGAGTGCAGTAGTAGGTGAGGGCTCAGCCACTACATTCCCATAATCCCATAACCTTTTTAACCTTTCTCTTGATTACTTTTATTGTTGTTTTTGGGTTGTACGGTCGGCTAAGAAGCCTTCCGCATCCTGGTTGATTTGGCGGGTGGTCAATTCTTTCTTGAGAAGTGCCTAGGTTAGAGGTTGTGATGAGGTCCTTTAGTATGGGTTGCAGCCCTTTATACTTCAGCACCTAAGAGTCGTTCAGCATCCTAAGAGGACCGCTACGCTCAGTAAGGAAGATGTACTTATTAAAGGCAGAGTAATGGTTCAAGTCGACTTCCTTACCAGGTACTTATTTATTTTATATTGTTATTTTGAATAACTAATAAAAATGAAATACGGGATACTTAGCTTCTTTGTTAACATGTATACTGGTCTCCACCCACCACCCTGGGTGTGAATCAGCTACATGATCATCGGGTAAGATTAATATTGAAAAATGTTATTTTCATTAGTAAAATAAATTTTTGAATATACTTACCCGATGATCATGATTTAAAGGACCCGCCCTTCCTCCCCATAGAGAACCAGTGGACCGAGGAGAAAATTGAGGTCTTGTTGACAAGAAGTACTTGAGTACCTGACCACAGATGGCGCTGGTGAGTACACCCCCACCTGTATAGCGATTGCTGGCGTATCCCGACCGTAGATTTCTGTCGGGCAACGGAGTTGACAGCTACATGATCATCGGGTAAGTATATTCAAAAATTTATTTTACTAATGAAAATAACATTTCGTGGGTGATATTTACATTGATTGAAATCACGTGTGTTAGTGATGTATATTCATCATAAAGTAACCACGTGTTGCAAACTCACAATTCAGCTATCATGGTCGAGATTGATTGATTGATTGATTGATTTAAAGTTTTCAGGCATCCTGACATTTAAGATCATTGATGCCGATCATGGTGGAGATGGGTTTATTTCAAGTCTATGAACAGATTCCTGAATTCGACAGGAATATGTACTGGGACTTGTCATAAACTTTTATCTCTCTTGATGGCTCAGTTGGAAGAGTCCTCGCAGACATGGTTTCCAGCCGAATAGGTAGGAGTTTGAATCTCTACGTGGCTAGAAGCTGTTACCATAAAATGAATTCCAAGTTGATATCTATTCCCAAGATAGAATTCGGTATTAAATGCCATCTCGTGGGAGATATTTACATTGATTGAAATCACGTGTTTGTGATATATATTCGTACATATATATATATATATATATATATATATATATATATATATATATATATAAATTATATATATATATATATATATATATATATATATATATATATATATATATATATATATATTTTACCCAAAAACCGATAAATCGGTTGGAACTTTTGACCGGGGAAACGTCTGTCTATATCCGAACATAACTTGACAACAAAACTTTTACCCGATTGAGCGGTTTAAAGAATTGATATAAAAATTTTAACCGGGTGTCGCCGGTCTCTTGCTTTTGACATTACCCATAGTCATGGCGAGGAGTAGCAGATTTACTTTGAGAGAGAGAAATGTATCATATTATCGGTACCTAATCAAATTTTTTATCAGTTTATTTTGATCAGTCAGTTTTTATCAGTCAATAGTCAATACTCATAGGACTTGAGGTGTTAGGATAGAGGAGGCATGATATCCGAGGTAAGAGGTAAAACCTACAAGGTAAAGGGTAAGGAGTAAGAGGTAAAAGGTAAGAGGTAAAAGGTAAGAGGTAAAAGGTAAGAGTTACTAGGTTAGAGGTAAAACTTACAAGGTAAAAGGTGAGAGGTAAGAATAAGAGGTACGAGATAAGAGGTACGAGGTAACAGGTACGAGGTAAAAGGTACAAGGTAAAAGGTGAGAGGTAAGAATAAGAGATAAGACGTTAGACGTAGGATGTAAGAGATTGGATCATAAGATGTTAGAGGTAGGATGTAAGAGTTTGGAGGTAATATTAAAGAGGAAGAAGGTAAAATGAAAGAGCTAACGGGTACGAGGTGGAGGTAAACGGTATCTAGGTAAGATGTAGGAGGTAAGAAGTTAGAGTTAAACGTTAACAGGTAGGATGTAAGATGTAAGACTAAAAGGTAAGGGGTATGAGGTAGGGAGTATGGGTTAATTAGAGTTAAAATGTATGAGGTAAAAGTTAAGAGGTAGGATGTTATAAAAGAGGTTCGTTAAAGGAGGGAAAAGATGGTGAATTAGAACTAAAAGGCAGGATGAAAAGTGCAAAAAAATGTAGTAAGATTTAAGAGTGGGAAGAATAAACATTAAACAATGTAGGAAAGTAGGAGGAGGTAAAACATATCAAAGGTTGGCGTGTATGCTATTTTATTATTTAACGTTATAGTTGTAGGTACGTTACCCAGAATTTTTTTGTTTTATGACTATGGGTAATGTCAAAAGCAAGCGACCGGCGACACCCGGTTAAAATTTTTATATCAATTCTTTAAACCGCTCAATCGGGTAAACGTTTTGTTGTCAAGTTATGTTCGGATATAGACAGACGTTTCCCCGGTCAAAAGTTCCAACCGATTTATCGGTTTTTGGGTAAAATATCACTTTTTTTACGCAAGCGTATTGATTAACTAGTTTAGAACTAAATGAGACAAGATCTATCATAGTTAAAGGGTAAATAACTTATTATTCAGAAGCTGAGAAATAAACGTTGAAAGTTCGCTTAAAGATGTCAGTTTGATGCCTTTTGAAACTTAAGTACGTGACTACAGCCTTCGTGATTACCGCAAAACATTCCCACATAGCCTAATACACAATTTAAAACATAATCTACAAAACCTGAGGTCGAACAGCTATCTAGCTCATTCAGAAGCTAAGATTATAGAGTTGAAACTTTGCTAAAAAGCGTCTATCCATGACTCTATATCGAACACATGAAAGTTGACGTCATTTTTGCTATTTTTTTGCATATTTCTGACGTCATATTTCACGAACCTTATAAGATAGGGACTTGAAACTTTTAGGATCGTCTAGTTAAATTGAATAGAACTAAATCCTAGAGTTTCAAGCTTAGACTATGTCCGGAAAGCACTTTTCTGAAAACCCGGTATTTCTGGTTTACGTAATCGTATATAACAGCACTGGCAGCATTTTTGCTTGTTTTACAATCTCAACATGCAAAATTTTAGTTTTTGAGCTAGAAACTTGAAATTTTCAGGTTCACCTAGGCACCACTAGAGGACAATAATAGCCAAATTTCGTGCCCCAATTCTATCGGGAAGATAATTTTTGACCCTGCTATTTATTTTTTTGTCCCCGGTCGCGCTTGCCAGCGCTGTGATATATATATATATATATATATATATATATATATATATATATATATATATATATATATATATATATATATATATATATATATATATATATATATATATATATATATATATATATATATATATATATATATATATATATATGTATACATATATATACATATATATATATATATATATATATATATATATATATATATATATATATATATATATGTATATATATACATATACAGTGATGCCTCAGGATACGAAAGTAATCCGTTCAGGATGCGGTTTCGTATCCTGATATTTTCGTATCCTGAGTCGCGTTTTACATGTAAATAGCCTAATCCGTTCCAAGCCTTACAAAAAGTCACCTTTTCTTTCATAAACACGCTAAACTGTAGTAATAAACATGCAATGCAGCCATTTCTATCATTCAATAATTAACACAACTGTTAAAAACAGCCTAATCCATTCCAGAAACCACTATGAGATTATTCAATAATGTAGTTATAGCCAAGTTATCCCCCCCAAGCCCAAAGAAAACGGTCCGTTTTCTTTACTACTGTATAAAAGTTACGGTTCTGTATGTACGTAAAGCATTTAGATCAGTGGAGGTGTATTGTTACCTGTACGTACACCTAAATTAAGGATTGATACCTGTACACTCTGAAAAAAAAGGTTACAGTTAATTAGTGTAACAAAAAAGTTGAAACTTACCTTTTGATTGAGACGATGTCCGATAGCGAAGTCGCGGCAGAGGAGGATGGCATAAGGCAGAAAACGTAACAAGTGACAGACTACGTACAGTAATTTACACACTTAACACATTAACACTTAAACTTTACGAAATAAAAAAATGGCAGAAATAATTAACACTTAACATTACG
>NC_090739.1:55234314-55246814 GCF_036898095.1 Palaemon carinicauda
CCAGGCGGACATGAGTCTTTTTATAGTTTATTTATGACATATTTGTTTTTGATGCTGTTAATAGTTTATATATGACATGTCTGTTTTGACGTTGTTACTGTTTTTAGAATGATTTATTGTTAATTTGTTCTCTTCATTTATTTATTTCCTTATTTCCTTTCCTCACTGGGCTATTTTTCCCTGTTGGAGCCCCTGGGCTTATAGCATCTTGCTTTTCCAACTAGGGTTGTAGCTTGGATAGTAATAATAATAATAATAATAATAATAATAATTGTGTATATATACAGTATGTATATATAATTATATATAGTATATATATTATATATTCTGTATATATAACATATTATATATATGTATATATATATATATATATATATATATACATACAGTATATATATATTATATATATATATATATATATATATATATATATATATATATATATATATGTATATATACACATACATACATACATACATACATACATACATACAGTAATGCCTCACAACATGAAATTAATTAGTTCTGGAGTGGCTTTCGTCAGGTGATTTTTTTCAAGTTGCTAGTCACATTTCACATGCAAGTTGCCTAATTCGTTCCAAACCATAAAAAACACCACTTTAAATCTCATTATAAAGGTACAGTATAACCACAATGAAATACTGTACTGTCAAATACATTTGAACTATTTAATATACCTAAACTAAATGTTAATACCTGTAAATAAAGTAGTTATTACAATATGATGTAAGAATAAAAGAAAAATAGTACAATACATACAGTACAATACTGTACTATTATAGTTACCCCTATTATAGACTATAGCAATATTTCCTGTCTGAACCTGTGATGGGTGACTATTTTATTCTTGGCATGGATGGGAAATCTCTTTTCTTAAAATGAAACAATTTTTTTAAAGTGAGTCATAAATATATTCGCATATTGTTTCGTAGCTTGAAAATTTCGTAAGCGAAGTCTTTTGTGAAGAGAGTTATGACTGTATATATATATATATATATATATATATATATATATATGTATATATATATATATATATATATATATATATATATATATATATATATATATATACATACATACATATATATATATATATATATATATATATATATATATATATATATATACAGTATATTTATGCATTTTTTTTTATTGGCATAGATGTGTCTGCATCATTATAGCCGCTGGCATTGATGTTTCCACATCTGTTATTGCTGCCTGCTTTGTTAATGGGAGGAGGTACCACGGTTGGGAGGTATTTGCATTCAAAGTTATATGTGAGAGTATTGGATGATCTTAGCCATCCCGAAGATGGTTTGGATCTTTTTGACGGAACTATTACCAAGTGCAACTTTTGGCCAGAAGCCCATCATTACAGATATGAGGAGGATGATTCCATAGTTTTTTGGTATTGGTCATAACTGGAGGGTTCAGTTTACGCTTGTGCCTCTATATCTATTTTGGTGCTATCCTCCGAGTAGGGTATGGAGTGGACCATCTGGGAAGTATACACTCATTGTGCTGATAGTGGAGAATGCAAATTTCTTTTCCAACATGTGATGTCTTAATATTCTCAAGTAGGTGAATGAAACTATTTCAAATCAAAATATACCCTTTTATTTTTTTCTGCGGATTCTACCTGCAAAAAACCCCCCTTCCCTGGATATGCTGACTGGCCCCCGGCACTGTTGACAACCTCTGGCAATTCATTTAAAGAAAATTCCGTCGACGACTTAGGAACTGAAAAGGACCATTCCTTGAATATTCGAAAAAAGGGTAATTTGGGCAACACAGGAAAATTGAAAATCCTGCGTGTTACTGAAATTCAATTAGACACCAATTATGATGTGCTACATAAGATATCTGAATGCTATGGATTAATAAAAGAAATTAGAAGAAAACTTCAAGATAATGAGTGGGATTCTTAGTTATCATTTAAGGGGGCCGGCCTGGCTAATGCTGATGTTTAATGACAGGACTTTGACATTCATACCACTTAATAAGGTGACTTAGGACATCTCCAAACTGCATAGGAATTTTGCCTCTGACCTTCAGTTTTGCGATGTCAGGGGGATTTATCCTGAAAGTTAGTGTTTTTCAAATTCTATCTCATCCCTTGTTAATTATTTCTAAGATCTGGGATTACTACTCTATATAGACCTGATATAGACCTCCAATATGAAGAGTTTTTTCTAAAAGTAATATTTTTGCCAGATAAGAATTTTTTCAATATGGTAAAAAAATAAACCCTAAAAATCAGGGAAAAAAATTAAGAAACAAAATATGAAACAAATATAGAAAAAGATGCCTTCATTTCATTGTTTTATAATGCATTTCTAAGTTATATACCTAATTTCAATGCTAGATCTTTAAAACTAAGGGAGGCTATTGAATTTGAAGGTCAATAAGTATAGTTTTAGATACGGGCGTTCAAAGTTTTCTTTGTATTTTTACAAAGGAAATATTAATAGATCATGATTATCATGAATTTTATATTCTTTTTTGGGTATTAATAAAAGAAAAAAAAGTTATTTATCATAATTTAATCATAATTGAAGATCCTTTTGCTCAATATCTTGCTTCTTTTGGCTCCTGTGGGGCAAGGTGGCTGTGCATGCTCTCTCTCTCTCTCTCTCTCTCTCTCTCTCTCTCTCTCTCTCTCTCTCTCTCTCTTTCCTTACCCGTATTACCCTCTTCTGAACTCTTAATAGTGCGAATTTTCTTCTTTCTTATGTTAGCAAGAGGTTGAAATTGTCTTTCTCTCTTTGAAATGATAAAATTCTTGCTGAAAACAAGAAAAACAAACATAGAAATGAGTGAATGTCAAAGGGCGTTCAAAGTTTTTCTTTGTATTTTTACAAAGACGATATTAATAAATCCTGATTATTATGAATTTTATGTTCTTTTTTGGATATTGATAAACGAAAAAAGGTTATTTATCATAATTTACACTTAAACGAAGATCCTTTTGCTCAATATATTGCTTCTTTAGCTCGTGTCAGGCAAGGCCGTCGCTTCTTCATCCACACAACTCTCTCTCTCTCTCTCTCTCTCTCTCTCTCTCTCTCTCTCTCTCTCTCTCTCTCTCTCTCTCTCTCTCTCTCTCTCTCTCTCTCTCTGCATTACTGATATTACCTTCTTCTGAACTCTTAATAGAGCGAATTTTCTTCTTCCATTTATTGGCAAGATGTTGAAATTGTCTTTTCTTCTTTGAAATGATAAAATTCTTGCCGAAAACGAGAAAAATAAAAATAAGTGAAGGTCAGAGGTCAAACTCAGGCATGTACTCTCACTGAGGTTTGTGGTAGGACTGAAGGGCAAAGGGTGTAATTTACCATGTAATACATTGTCTGCAACTCATGAAAGTTATACAGATGCCATTGTTCCCAATTTCTATTACATGAAAATGTAATAATTATAAAAATTTACGATAACAGAAAAATTACTGCTTTTTCTTGCAGGGAACAATGTTTATGGTTTATTGAGTTACTTTTACTATGAAAGTAAGAAGAATTTTGACAAAACATTTCGTATAAGCATTCTCCATTGCCATACAAAGCTCAGTGAATTTTTTCAGGATTTTGTGTTGTTCTTCCTATACCCACGTATATTGGCATTCCGACTGGTCCCCTTAACTATCATGAGGGAGCATATAATGCAAGCTGTAACATTATGAATATTAAAGTAGGTGATATGAATATTGAGGTAGCTCTGTGTGATGGGGTACCTAAAGATCTGGATGTCCACAGATCAGCAGACTGGATTGGTAAAGACGCAAAAATAGTTATGCCATCCCAACGAAAGCCAAAACCACCAATGTGGGTTGTTGCTCAATCTAAAGAGGTACAGAAAATTATTTTAAGGTCTGCAAATTTCTTTAGAGAAAGGTAGGAACAATTGCATCTGGAGATATATCTCAATATGGTAAGAAAAGTTGCTTGATAAATGCCAAGTCATACAAACAGTCTGTTATATTGTCCAATTTAAAGAGAGAAAATGATGATATAAAGTTTGACATCAAACCCCATCTAAACTTTAACTATGGAAAGGGAGTGGTTTTCAATAGAGATCTATATAGATTTACGGAAGAGGAGATATTGGCTATGTGTCCATTATCAGTATGGGATGTACATGAAGTATCTGGAAATCAATGATTATCCTTACTTTCCAGGATGCTGATTTACCTTTCCACATAGACATAGAAAATGAAAGGATTAGGGTTTGACATTTAAAACAGAAGCCACTGGAATGTTTTAATTGCTTCAAATTTTGGCATCCTTCCAAAGTTTGTAAGAATGATAAAATTTGTAATACTTGCTCCAATCAAACCCCATGGAGAATGTAGACTTGAGGCAAGGAGCTTCAACTGCAACTCTTATCATAGATCTAATGATAGGAGCTGCCAGTTATATAAGTTAGAAAAAGCTGCTCTCAATAAACCAGTTATTGAACATGTAATCATAGAGCATGCCAAGAGATTATTAAATAAATCGACTACCTATGCAAAGACATTAAAAACAGGAGAAAAAGTTCCTCGCGGGTCATCTAACTTACCTACTACTGTAGGTAGTTCTCAAAAAAGAAATTCACTATCTACTGATAAAGTGCTACATAATAAGGCAAGAATATCTCCTAAGAGATTTACCATTGCGTATCAACAAAAAGACATTGCCCACCCCTATCCAACCTTTATCCCCCATTACAAAGGATAGTACTAACATCTCCCAGGCCATGTCCTTGCCTGATTTAATGGAGATTCCACTTGAAACCAAGTTACCAGGTAGTGAGGAAGGTACCAACCCTCGTAGCTCACCACCTATTAATCAGAAAAGAGATAAACCTCCATCTCCCTCACCCCCTTATAAGAAATATTAGAGTTATGGCATCAAATAAATATGATGTTTTGTCTGTTGATGTTTCTGACCAACCAGGAGACAATTTAAATAAATCAGAAATTCAAGTTGAGGTCCACCATCCCCCTCAACAATTAGATCAAAAGGACAAAAAGAAAATCACAAACATAAAACCCAATTTATCAAGGCCCTGTCTAATAAAACCTCAGGGAAGACTTCATCCAAAAGTTCTTCCAAAAAGTAAAGTATATTTTTTTCCTCCATTTTGCAATGAAATTGTCAGGGTTTAAGGGCCAAATATGAAGAACTTAAGCACTTAATTCCAAAGTCTACAGGAGAGCAAGGTTGATGCTAGTATCCCTTGTTCTCACAAATATATTAGCTATAGGACACCATATGATCACCGAATAGGGAGCCATGGCGGAAGTCTCAATCATGTTCGTCGAGATGTTCCTCAAATATCTTTATTTATCCGTACACTTCTGCAGGCAGTGTTTGTACAGATTGATATGAGGAGAAAATATACTATTTTCTCTCTGTACTTGCCTCCAAATGATAACATATCATATTATAATTTAGTAGAGGTGATTCAACAACTCCCTCAACCTTTTCTTTTACTTTGAGATTTGAATGGTAGACATCCTTTGTGGGGCGATGTTTTAATATAACATCATCGATTGTGGAAAACGAGGATGTTGGACTCTTTAATAGAGGAGAGCCCACACACTTCCATCTTCAGACAGGTACATTGTCATGCATTGACCTTTCAATTGCAAGCTCTAACTGCCTTCTTGAGTCGATTGGAGGACATTAGATGTTTGGCATACTAGTGATCATGCAACAATCATTATAAACACCAATAATTGGCCACCTTTGGAAAGATCGCCACAATGGAATCTATACAAGGTGGATTGGGTTAAATTTTGTGAGCTAAGTGAAATCGAGAGGAGTGCAGAACAGTTTGAAAGTATTGATGATGGCATAGACCTACTGAATGGAACTCTCCATCCAGCAGGAATCAGTTTGATTCTCAAAACCAGAAGATTATTCTGGTCTTCAGAATTAACCGTCTTGCACATAGCCACCTGAAAATCTCTGACTACATTGCATAGCCGGCATACTGAGGAAAATTTGATAACATACAAAAAGTGTAGAGC
This sequence comes from Palaemon carinicauda, assembly GCF_036898095.1. Classification (NCBI taxonomy): domain Eukaryota; kingdom Metazoa; phylum Arthropoda; class Malacostraca; order Decapoda; family Palaemonidae; genus Palaemon; species Palaemon carinicauda. The sequence goes on from NC_090739.1 coordinate 55,240,346, forward strand.
ACAGTTCCGTCGTGCTAAGAAAGAAGCTAGACGCCAATCTTGGGTATCTTTTGTTTCCTCAGTCAACAGTAGAACTGGTGTTCTGTATGGAGGGAAATAGAAAAAGATATGTGACAGAAGCAAATGATGTTAGCAATGCCCTGGCTGATAATTTTTCAAATGTATCATGCAAGTGTGAAGCAGTTCCTGGTCACCAGTATAGGAGGATTGAAGAAAAGAAAATTTTAAATTTTGCAACAGGAAGGGAAGAGTCGTATAATTATCCTTTTACTGAAAGAGAATTTGATTCCACACTTGATACTTATAATGATACAGCCCCTGGACCTGATGGAATGCCATATGCAATGATTACACATGTACCTTTTAATACTAAGTTATTTATTTTAAGCATTATTAATAGAATATGGCATGATCATAGCTATCCAAGTGTTTTGGAACTAGCCATTATTTAATCCTTTTTAAAACCTGATAAGGACAAGTTTTTAACAGCAAAGTATCGACCAATTGCATTGATATCTTGTTCATGTAAAATCATGGAGAAGATGGTCAATGCAAGACTGATATGGTACCTGGAAAAGAAGGGTATTTCATCACCTATCCAGTGTGGATTTAGAAAAATGCACTCGACGACTGATGTGTTGATACGACTTGAGTCCTCTATTTGTGAAGTCTTTGCTTCCAAACAGCACCATGCGACAGTCTTTTTTTTACTTTTAAAAGGCATAAGATGCTGCATGGAGATATGGTATACTTAAAACTTTTCATAATTTATGATTACGAGTAAAGCTACTGTACTTCATTCAATCATTTATTCCACATATACTTTTTTCAGGTGAGAGTGGGGGAAGCTCTATCTAAGAGGAAATGTCAGGAAGGAGTTCCCCAGTGTAGTGTGCTAACTGTAACCCTATTTGCACAACCCATTAATGGAATATCCTCTGTCGTTCCTGAAGATATTCTCTCAACACTATTTGTTGATGATATCTCCATATCATTTGCTGGATCTAGAATGGCGATGGTTGAGAGAAAACTACAACTCTCAATTGGCAAAATTATTCATTTGGGCAATATGAATGTGTTTAAGTTTTCGACAAGCGAAACTGTTATTGTGCATTTCTGTCGCATTCGGGGTATACATCCAGACCCGAATATAAACATTAAAGGTCAACGGATCCCATGTGTAAGTGAAGCTAAATTTTTTGGCTTGATATTTGATAGTAGGTTTACATGGGTTTCTCACTTAAAAGAGTTAAAAGCATAATGTCTTGAGGCTCTTAATCTTTTAAAAGTATTGTCCCATTCATCATGGAGGCCAGACTGCAATACTATTTTAAAATTATACAAGGCCCTGATTTTAAAAAAAATTCATTATGGGTGTGAAATTTATTGTAATCTTCAGCTACCCCAAGCCAATTAAAGATATTAGTTTCAATACATCATGCTGGTATTAGATTGTCCAACGGAGCGTTTAGAACTTCGCCTTTCCCAAGTTTCCTTGTTGATGCTGGAGAATTACTTTTAGACCTTTACTAAAAGTCTTCTATTGTTCGGTATTGGTTTAGGTTGCAAAGACTTCCTATTCTTTAGCCTATCAGACTGCAAACCTTGTAAAGCACACAATCATACTTTGAGTTGCACCCAAAATCTCGGCAACCTTATGGTTTTCGTGTCAAACAATTAATATACAGTCTTGAAATAATTAGAAGCAAGGTGCTTCCATTTAAGGTATCATCAAAGCCTCCATGGAAATTACCAAAGGTATATTTCTCTAAATACTTTATGGGAGTTAAAAAGAATATAAGTGGCATAGAAGCCAGTTCTCTTTTTATGTTTTGCATGGCTCCAAATATAATTGTGGCATTGGATTTGGAGTACATAGTAATAATTTTAATTTTTGTGGTGCACTTCCTCTAACAGCTTCAACATTTACTGCCGAACTGTATGGCATACTAACCGCTATTGAAACAATAGCTTAGGAGAAGGAGGGTAATTTTACCATTTTTTTTGTGATGCAAGGATTGTCCTTCAAGCTTTAGAAGTTTTCAATTCCAGTAACCATTTAGTTTTAAAGATTTTAGAATGGCTTTTTATTATTGGTTGGAGAGGTATAATAGTTCGATTTTATTGGGTTCCAGCACATGTAGGAGTGTCTGGGAATGAGAAGGCAGATTTACTGGCAAAGAATGCTGCAGCTGAGTTGCTACCAAGAAGTTATCCCATTCTCTGTAATGATTTCCTACCTAACATCAAGAAATGGTTTTGTAATAATTGACAACAGCACTGGGATAGTTTAGATGGCAATAAAGTGAGAAAAATAACAAATGTCATATCTCCTTGGAGGTATAACATGATACCCCGAAAGTGGGAGACGTCTCTTTGTCGTCTCCTCATTGGTCACACTTGGTTGACATACGAGTTTCTGCTAAATGGCCAACACCAACTATATTGGGACGACTGTTTGGCCCAGTTGACAGGGATATATTTGTTGATTGAATGCCCCCACTTTAGTACTGGAACATATACACGTCCGTTTGAGGCTCAAGGTGAGGATGGCAGGTTCATCCTTGGCAAGATTCTCGGACATGATGTGTCGTACAATAATAGTGGTATTTTTAAATTTATTTCAGGTGCAGGTCTTCCAGAAGCTATCTTACTGTTATAAGGATGTTTTTATTTTTATTGTTTTAAACTGAATGTATATTTATTTATTTATTACAAATAATATTGGCATCAATGACCTTAGATGTCAGGATGTCAGATAACTCATAATCAATCAATCGGCAATTATACTCTCATTGTGCCGATATTAAGGGGGCAAATTTCCTTTTTTTGATGTGTGATGCCTTGGTATTCCAAAGCAGGTAAATCAAAGTCATCACCCTCTTAACGAGAGAATGCCTTGACGAAGTCATGTGGTTTCTTCATATTGTTGAAGAATTTTGACGGGCAAGAGGGCTCTCAAACTTAGGGAAATTGCTCCCTAAGTTCGAATCTAAATTTTTCTCCCTTTCATCTATTTCTTATGCTCAATATTACTTCGACCTGCTCCTAATTTTATCAACTTTTTTTTGTCTTGCTGTCCTAACTCTATGAGCATTATTTCTTTAAGTTTATATATGTACTGTATATGTATGCATATATATATATATATACAGTGAACCCTCGTTTATCGCGGTAGATAGGTTCCAGACCCGGCCGCGATAGGTGAAAATCCGCGAAGTAGTGACACCATATTTACCTATTTATTTAACATGTATATTCAGACTTTTAAAACCTTCCCTTGTACATAGTACTGTTAACAAACTACCCTTTAATGTACAGAACACTTGATGCATGTACTACAGTACCCTAAACTAAAACAGGCACAAATATTAAAGGCAATTTTATATCATGCGTTTCCTAAACACGCCAAAAAGCACGATAAAAAATGGCAACCAATGTTTTGTTTACGTTTCTCTGATCATAATGAAGAAACAAACGCATTTAGTGTACACATCTGTGTATAGGTTAGTTTTTGCATCGATTATATTGATTATTCAGTACAGTATGTTGATTTTGTTATTACCAATATACAGTATTACCATATATATATATGGGTTATGAAAAAAATCCGCGAAGTGGTGAATCCGCGATGGTCGAACCGCGAAGTGGTGAATCAGTGATGGTCGAACCGCGAAGTAGCGAGGGTTCACTGTATATATATTTATTTATTTTATTTGTTCATTTATTTATTTTTATTTTGTTATTTAAAGGGCATTGATATTTACACATTTGCTATTACTACCTGCTTAGATGAATGGGAGAAGGATCACGGTTGAGAGGTATTTGCATTCAAAGCTATATGTGAGAGTATTGGAAAATCTCAGCTATCCCAAAGATGGTTTGGACCTTTTTGGTGAAACATTTCAAGGGTTGGGTCATCGGATTCTGGGGGGATCTAATCCTTGAGGTGTGACTCTTGGCTCCTGGCAGGAAGCCCATCATTACAGATATGAGGAGTATGATTCCATATTTTCTTGGTCTCCGTCTTAACAGGCGGGTTTAGCTTACACCTGTGCCTCTATACCTGGTTTGTGTAGCCTTTGCTTCCAAACTGCACTATGTGACAGTCTCTTTTTTACCTTGAAAAGGCATATGATACCACATGGTATCATAAGAGGAGAGCTACCATTATTTATTCAGTCATTTCTTTCACATAGAGTTTTTCAAGTGAGAGTGAGGGAAACTCTATCAGAGAGTAAATGCCAGGAAGAAGGAGTTCCTCAGGGTAGTGTGCTGAGTGTAACCCTGTTTTCACGAGCAATTAATGGGATATCCTCAGTTATTTCCCAGGATGTTCTCTCAACCTTATTTGTGGATGATCTCTCCATATCATTTGCTGGAGCTAGAATGGCAATGGTTGAGAGAAAATTACAACTCTCAATTGACAATATTATCCAATGGGCTGGTATGAATGGATTTAAGTTCTCGACAAGTAAAACTACTATTGTCCATTTCTGTTGTATCCGGGGAGTGCATCCAGACCTGGATATATACATTTAAGGTCAACAGATCCCATGTGTAAGTAAAGCTAAATTTTTAGGTTTGATATTTTATTGTAGTCTTAAATGGGTTTCTCACTTGATAGCGTTAAAAGCTGAATGTCTTTAGGCTCTGAATCTTTTAAAAGTAATGTCCCATACATCATGGGAGGCAGACCACAATACTATTTTTAAATTATACAAGCCCTTGATTTTTTCCAAAATTAGTTATGGATGTGAAATATACTCCTCAGCTAACCCAAGCCGGTTAAAGATATTAGATTCAATACATCATGCTGGTATTAGATTGTCCACAGGAGTGTTTAGAACCTCACCCATCCCAAGTCTCCTTGTTGATGCTGGAGAGTTACCTCTAGACCTTGACCAAATGTCTTCTATTATTCGGTATTGGTTTAGATTGCAGAGTTGCACCCAAAATCTCCTCAACCTTATGGCTTTCGGGCGAAACAATTATTAAACAGATTAGAATTAAGGTGCTTCCATTTATGGTATCATCAACGCCTCCATGGAAACTACCTGAGGTATCTTTTTGTAAATACTTTATTGAAGTTAAGAAGAATATGACACTTAGAATCCAGGTCTGTTTTTATGGAACATGTTGCAGAACATTGGGGATCGACTCTTATATATACTGATGGCTCCAAATCTGATGCTGGCATTGGATTTGGAGTACATAATAATGGTTTTAATTGTAGAGGTGCACTTCCTATAACAGCTTCCATATTTACTGCCAAACTGTACGTCATACTAACCGCTATTGAGAAAATAGCGTTGAAAAAGGAGGGTAATATTAAAATTTTTAGTGATGCAAGGAGTGTCCTTCAAGCTTTAGAAGTTTTTAATTCTAGTAACCATTTAGTTTTAAAGATTTCAGAATGGCTTTTCATTATTGGACAGACAGGTATAATGGTTCGATTTTGTTGGGTTTCACCACATGTAGGTGTGTCTGAGAATGAGAAGGCAGATTTACTGGCGAAGAATGCTGCATCCGAGTTGCTACCAAGAAGGTATCCCATTCCCTGAAATGATTTCCTACCTAACATCAAGAAATTGTTTTGTAATGAATGGCAACAGCACTGGGATAGTCTAGATGGCAATAAAATGAGAGAAGTAACAAATTTCATCTCTCCTTGTAGGTATAAGATGATTCCCCGAAAATGGGAGACGACTCTTTGTCGTCTCCGTATTTGTCACGCTCGGTTGACACACGAGTTTCTTCTGAAGGGCCAACACTAACTGTATTGCGACGACTGTTAAGTACCTTTAACAGTGAGGCATTTGTTGACTGAATGCCCTAATTATAGTAACTTTAGAAATAGATATCTGTTTGAGGCTCGAGGTGAGGAGGGCAGGTTTATCCTTGACAAGATTCTTGGAGATGATGTGTCCTACTATGCTAGCGGCATTTTTAGATTCATTTCAGAAGTAGGTCTCCTGAAAACTATTTAACTTCTATGATGACATTCAACTTTTATGGTTTTAATTGAATATTCTATTAATTCTTATATAAAATATATGATATCGCATCAATGACCTTAGATGTCAGGATGCCTGAAAACTTTAAATCAATCAATCATTCTATCAACATACATACATACATACATACATAAATGTATACAAACGTGTATATATATATACATATATATATATATATATATATATATATATATATATGTGTGTGTGTGTGTATTCTTAAAATGAAAATTTGGTCAGTACAACTTCTTGTATTTTGAAATTATATATATATATATATATATATATATATATATATATATATATATATATATATATATATATATACACACACATATATTTTACTTACTGACGTCCTTCAACTGTCTCACTTTTTATTGTACCCTGAAAAAGTGTATTAAAGTGCACTAAAGGCTCGGTATTAAAGCTTTTAATTTTTCCTACTGGTTTTATAT
>NC_090739.1:55254314-55256814 GCF_036898095.1 Palaemon carinicauda
ACGCCCGAAGAAGTCCCCGCAGTCCCCGCTACCAGCCGACACGCGGTGAACACAGTGTCGTAGGGCTCATCGGACGTCTATTCCTCGTCAGAGGAAGAGCTCAGGGTGAAACACCGCCGTCGGAGAGAGCGGTCCAGGAGCGAGCGTTCCCGTTCGAGGTCGCGTTCTCGGTACAGCAGAAAGCGCTCCCGCTCCCCAGGCCGTAAGTATAGGAGAAGTGTATCTCCCGGTGGCGCCTGGATCTACGTATCTTCGCGGGACTCGAAGGTGCTTCGTTCCCCAGACCGCCGGTCCAGTGAGCGATCGCCAAGGCTGCCGTCCTCTAAGCACAGCCTTGACCCTCGCGACCTGGCTCACAGGAAAGACATCTCGAGAAAGCATAAGTCCTCGAAGCCTCCGGTTCACCCCGCCCAGCGGGGGGAAACGCGCTTCTTGTCAGGCAGCCTGGCCGAACCAGCCCAGCTGGTGCGGCCTTCGGGTCGGAAGGAACGGTTCCCGCTGTCGGGTCAGCCCACGGGAACCGCGTCCTCAGCACACAGAGCCTTAGGGCGTACGAGAGTCCCCGCTGAACCAGCGGTACCTGCATTATCCCGAGCCCCTGGTGCGGACATACCCGCAGATGAGGTCCAGTACCTCGGCAGGACGGCGCCCCTGGCCCCAAGGGCTAGGCGTTCAGTCAGCGTGCCCGGTAACCCGGCTCCCCCGCCCCAGGCCGAGACCTCGGCTGACGGAGGGGAGGGTTCCCCGACGGAGGACTCCGCCTATAGGAGAGTGGTTAGCCTTATCAGAAGGCACCACGAAATAGCAGAACCTGCAGCTACGGATGGAGATTCCTGGAGGTCAAGCCTGCTGAGGATCATGCAAACTCCCTCACAACCTAAGACGTCCCTAGCACTCCCTCTAGCCCGAGATCTAGTTCTAGGGCAAGAGTACATCGACAAGGTAGTGGCCAGCAATGCCGAGGCCCCCAAAACCCAGATTGCCTCGTAATTGCTCCAGGGCCTCAAAACCCAAGGGAAAGTCTATGTGCCTGCAGGATGTTGCCCAGGTCCTTGTAAAGTGGAGTCGGCCGTAGACATCCTGAACCAAGGCGTCTCAGACGTTAGAGCCTCTTCGGCCCCAGTCTGTTTCTCGCCAGCAGAAGCCTCCATGATGGAGGAAATGTCGCGAGACTTAGTCAACGTCTCCTCTTGGCTGGACTGGTGGGCTTCCACGTTGGTGGGTGTTCAAGCCTCCTTCGACCCCGAGGACCCTGACCAGCAAGGCCTACTGAGGGACCTCATTACCTCCGGGGGTAAAACCCTGAAGTTTTTGACCTATTAGTCTCTCGCCCTAACAGCCAACTGGGTTCTCCGTTAGCGAGACACTGTGCTATCGAAGGTGTCTTGGAAAGTACCGGACAGGGAGGCGCGAGCCATTCGCAGCCTGCCCCTGTGGGGAGAGTCTCTGTTTCCTCTGAAGGAACTAGAAGCAATAATGGAGAAGGTCTCGAAAAAGAAGGCCAACGTCCCCAGACCAACGACTTCTAGGAGACCGCCCTACAAGAGGTCCGTCTCGGATAGCGCCGCGACGCCCCAAGCCTCTTCCAGCACTACGAGGAGAGAGGCCCCTTCTTCCTCCTGGTCCACAATGCCTCAGCCCTCCCGCAGGGGAGCTGCAGCGCCCTCAAGCTCCTTCAGGTCGGGTTACTCCGCCTCTAGGAGAGGCAGATCAGGCCGCCCCTCTAAAAGAAGATAGAATTGGAGGCCCCCTATCCCCGCCCAAGCCTCGGGTTGGGGGATGCCTCAGACAACATTGGCAAGCATGGAAGGCTCAAGGGGCAGAGCCTTGGACAGTGTCCGTTCTAAAGGAGGGCTACAGACTTCCTTTCCTAACGGAACCACCCCCTCTTATTCCGGCCAACCGGACAGAATGGCTAGCTCCCAAGGACCCGTTAAAGAGGACCGCCCTTCAAGAGGAGGTATCCTCCATGTTAGAGAAGGGCGCCATGGAAGAAGTTCTTCTCCCAGGGCCAGGTTTCTACAGTCGCCTGTTCCTGGTGGAGAAAGCGACGGGGGGGGGGGGGGGGGGGGGGTGGAGACCAGTTATAGATCTGTCAACTCTCAACAAGTTCGTCAAGAAGACGGACTTCAAAATGGACACTCCGAAGTCAGTCCTTCTGTCCTTGAGGGAGAAAGATTTTATGATGACCGTCGACCTCAAGGACGCATACTTCCAAATTCCGATCCACCCCTCGAGTCGGAAGTTCCTCCAGGTGAAATGGGGTTCCCAGATCCTGCAATTCAGGACTCTTTGCTTCGGTCTATCAACAGCGCCCCAGGTGTTCACGAGAGTCTTCACGACTGTCTCAGTGTGGGCTCACGAACGAGGCATCCGCCTTATCAGATACCTGGACGACTGGTTGCTCCTTTCCGCCTCATAGGCCCTCTTGGAGGAACAAGGGAGAAGTCTCCTCCAGTTTTGCAGAGATCTGGGGATTGTAATCAACCCGAAGAAATCA
>NC_090739.1:55261814-55486814 GCF_036898095.1 Palaemon carinicauda
TTGAATTTTTCTCTTAAGTGATGGTCTTTTATAAAAAGAATTACTGTACTTTTAAGTTTATATGAAATGATTCATGTTACAGGCAATAGTGGTAAAAGTCAAGAATACCTTTCCGAATTTGCCAAACTAGCTGCTGTCATTACCCCTAAAAACTGGCTTTCATGTGGAGGGGATGAATTGCTTGTTGGTCGTGCAGGTTATCTGAGTGGTCTTCTCTGGTTGCGCTCAGAACTTGGATGTGAGGTACTGTATAGTATAGAGTTTTTTTTTTTTTCATCTGGTAAATTGAGAAATTTTTTCATTTTATTATTGACCTTGTCGCTTTAATTTTGTTTTGATAGTTTATGATAGTCAATATGATTATGAAATGACATACTTTACATGACTGAATAAAAGCAAATTGACTTAATCTTATTTTTGTTCAGACACCTTTTACAAATCTTTCGCTCTTTATATCAAAATGCTACCTCGGCAAAGCTGGACAAGCCATAAGACTTTTAACGAGGTAAACAACGCTGCTGCTAATTAGCGGGGGTTGTTGTGGTTGGTAATATGGTTTAGACCAGCTACCCCACTCTTACATTCACTATTAATATAATATCTAACCTATTTAAATAGACTGGCTGTTACTTTTTCTTTTCAGGTAGGCTTGTGTTCCTGGCATGGAGGGCTGCCCTTGCAGCTTCTTTATGTCAGCCGTGGAGACAGATCTCCATGACTATTGCCCTGTTTTCAGACCTCATGCTTGATCGCACTGGTCTCCTTGTTGTGGGTGTAGGGAGTGGCCATCCTCTCAATGAATGCAGTTTGGTAGGCGCCAGAAGAAATCCAAATGGGAGTCATCGCCTTCATGGTCTTCCCCGAAGGTGAAGAAATCCTAACTTCTTACTATAGCGTCGTGTTCCCTCCCCTTTGACTCTGCTCATTTGGTCTTCTCTGGAGGATGATTGAGGAAGAATGGTGGCCAGTGCACCCCCAGACAACGCGCTGTTGCTGAATGTCCTATCACTACCCCTAGCGAAGCGGTGATGCCCTCGGCTCAAGGCAAGTCTGTCCTGTGACGCTATGCATCAGCTCTGATCTTCCTTGAGAATCTCGGGTTCTCTCATGATGGAACGATTGTTCGAGGTGCTTCAGTTGTGGACACAGTTGGTAGTGCACATCTGCCTCCCCAGGGATTGATCTCGATCTTCCTTTCCGAGACTCTGAGGCGGGTGATCCTCGAGAGTGCAGCTTCTACGAATGAACAAGAGCAGTTAGGGCCTGGCTCCCCTTGGAGTGACTAATGGGCAAACCTTTTGAGGCAAACCCAGAAACTGACTGCCATCAGTCTTGAAAGCTTGCCAATTGCCCTTCACTCCCTCTTACTGAATTCACTTAGTGTGCTGAAGTTCTGCAGCGCATGAAGCCCTTACATTTACTGCCCGGTGTTGAGCACTGGATTTTTTCTGACCTAGTTCCAGCTCCTCGGAGCATTGCTCTTTGAAGTGAAAGGATGTTGTGGTACGGAGACTGTTCACAGTTCTCGCCCCTTGTCATTGTGTCCGTCACAACAAGATGCTTGGAATTTTGTAATTCCAGGTCCTTTTGGTCCTATGCTTTCAGCTTCTTCTCTTTACAGGGAAGAGCCTGCTATCCCTTCCATTTGCCAGCAAACTGGGAAAACACCCTTGCCTTAGTTGCCACCAGACAAGCTTGCATCTCTTGTAGGGGCACATATGACAACTCATTCATGTCATGTGGTAGCACTAAGGAGTGTTCGGGCTGTATCCCATGTTGCTCAGGCATGCAGGCAAGTAGACCCTAGGTTAGCCAGAGTCTTGTGCAATGTTGTACGCACAACCACCGAACACTAGCGAGGTGGGCGGGTGAGCGGGTGAGCTCCTTTCACTGACCGAAGTCTACGTGTGAATTTGGTCCTACTTGGCGAGTTCCTGTCTCGTAATACTTCGGCAGCACTTGCTCACACTATCTGATGGTACCTCGGTAGCATAAGCACCTATCTAAGTGAGAGCTATGTTGGTAGCTCACCCACTATCACCTTGCTCTACTGCAGTATTGCATGTGTACTCTGTTGGTCCTGCTACTTCGGTAGGTCGCCCACAAGCACCTGTTTCTTATGCGCTCACCAGTACACACCACTTAGGTGATGCATATACACTTGCATTTGCACAGACCAGATTTTGCTATTGAACACGAACGAATGCCTGTTCATGCTCGTCCTACTCAGGGTTTACCCAGAGCAGGAGACCAGCACAATGATTCTTGTAATGCCTCAGCAGGTGTTCCTTTGTTTGTGAAAGACATTATTTGGTTTACAGAGTTGGTTTAGATGGTCAAGCAGGCAGTCTCCTGACCAGTCCAACTTCCACCTGCACTACCCATTCTAGATACTTCCTGTATCCCACTCAAGATGTCAATAGTCCCCTGGGAGATCTAGTGACACTAAGTGTTGGAGCTATTCGTCGCCAGGCAGAACCCTGTTTTAGTAACCTCTTGCCTTCTTCTCAACAGCTGTCCTCCAATTATCAGTGATACCTGGATTCTAAAATCACTAAGACTGATATTGACCCTGAGCGTGAGAGATTGGGCATTATCCCAATCAATCCCCGCAAGAAAAGAAGAAGGCAACGTTAATCAACGCCTCCCCCATGGGACACTGCATCCAAGAACTATCAGGGGCTCAAACTATAGACTTTCGCCAATAGAGTTTGTCCAGACCGAATCTTCCATTCCTCCCTCAAAGTTGGCTGACAGTTCCTCTCTAGCTCCAAACATTTTGCAAATTTGTGTATCTTTGGTGCCCTAGGGCGGGATAACTTAACGTCTCCTATTTTAATGTTGCTACTGTTTTTTAAATATTTTTTTCCTTGTTTCCTTTCCTCACTGGGCTATTTTCCCTGTTGGGGCCTCTGGGCTTATAGCATCCTGTTTTTCCAACTAGGGTTGTAGCTTAGCAAGTAATAATGATAATAACTCACTGCATACCTTTCAATATTACAACAAAATTAATTTCGTTCTAAGGGAACGACAGTAAGTAGTCAAAGGGAACTAAGTTCCTCAACCAGTGATTATGTAGTGTTGTGCAGACTGTGGCCAGATGTAGCATGCAGACTGCCTAGTGTCCGAATGCCGACAACACTCAAACGTTCAATATACAAAAAGATGAAACAGTGGAATACCCAGAAATCATGGCAAAAGGTAACCAGTCAAGAGGACTGGGCACCACCCTTCAATTTTACTGGGCAAGGGGACCCAGCTAGAACCTTAAATTTCCATATCTTTTCTTGCCTTGAGCTTACTGAATAAACAGGTAGGTAGTATGACCGTTGATTTAATTCTTGGGAACATGAGAAATCTATAATAAATAGTTCTATCATCTTTAGGTAAGATCTCTTCAAGCTTAAGTAAACTTTAAGAACATTAGGAGAAAGGGAAATAAATGTAGATTAACTCTAAGCTGGTGACAAGACAGTGTGGGTGGAACTATATTGAAAAAAAGTTAACGACAAAAAAGTTTATTACAAACAGGAAAAATAGTTCTTTTTGAATAATTGAGAAAAAAAATATGGTGAGAAAATATAGGTCTTTAAAACCTGAAGGATAGACATAGATATACCCATGCATAGCCCCTTGAGGAATCCTTCCTCTAGATATTTAATCTACATATATAAATGTAAATAAAGACCAATACAAGTGTAAATATTTGGGCTATATTCAAATGTAATTTGACAATATTTTTTCAGTTAGGATCAAAGGGATTGTAAAGCAATGTTACGCTTCTGACCTATCTCTTCATTTTCACCTTAACACCAAAAAAAATGAGGCCTCTTCTCTTAATTGCATAGTCACACAGACAAAAAAAATATAAAATACAAAAATCCTTCTTCATAGTACCATCCCACTGGGTTCCATATTGAAAATGTGTAATAGATTATGCAATGTGGATGGATCTGTATACAGCTTTCAACAGGACTGCAGACCAAAGAACTGTAAACAGAATTTAAAGCTTTTGGAATGAAGGTTTAAAACAGAGCAGCCAATAGGAGGACACACACACTAGAATGGACAGCCTATATTCACTGAAAAAACTGTACTTACTGTTTGTGCAGTATTTATGTTCACTAAACATAACTGTCCTTCATAAGACTACAGATATATTGATGTTTCAAACATCTTGTTTACTAGGGGAAGTCAAAATTACATTTTGACTTCCAACGTTACACATGCCCCACCAGTTGAGGATATTCAAAAAAGAAAAAGAAAAACAGGATCTGTTAAGCTGCATGACCATAAGACTGCCTACCATCTCCGAGCTCTACTGGAGTAGATTGTGCTGCTAGGAAAAAAAAAGAATATAATGAGACAATGTTAAGGGAGTTGGCCGGCTAATGCTGATTTATAATGACAGGACTTTGACATTCATACTACTTAATAAAGTGACTTAGGACATCTCCAAACTGCATAGGATTTTGGCCTCTGACCTTCGGTTTTGTGACGCCAGGGCTATTTATCCTGAAAACTAGTGTTTTTCAAATTCTATCTCATTCCCTGATAATTATTACTAAGATCTTGAATTACTACCTTATGTGGACCTGATATAGACCTCCAGTATTATGAATGTTTTTTCTAAAAGTAATTTATTCGCCACATATGAATTTTTTTCATTATGGTAAAAAAATAAACCCTAAAAATCAAGAAAAAAAATATTAAGAAAAAAAATAAAAAAAAAAAATTTAAAAAAAGGGCTTCATTTCATTGTTTTATAATGTATTTCTAAGTTATATACCAAATTTTAAAGCTATATCATTAAAACTAAGGGCGATTATTGAATTTGAAGGTCAATAAGTACACTTTTGAGATACGGGCGTTCAAAGTTTTTCTTTGTATTTTTACAAAGGCAATGTTAATAAATCATGATTATTATTAATTTTGTTCTTTTTGGGGTATTAATTAAGGAAAACAAAGTTATTTATCATAACTTAATCATAAATGAAGATCCTTTTGCTCAGTATCTTGTTTCTTTTGGCTCCTGTGAAGCGCGGCGGCTGCTCCTCTCTCTCTCTCTCTCTCTCTCTCTCTCTCTCTCTCTCTCTCTCTCTCTCTCTCTCTCTCTCTCTCTCTCTCTGAACTCTTAATAGAGCAAATTTTCTTTTCCGTATGCTAGCAAGATGTTGAAATTGTTTTTTCCTCTTTGAAAGATGAAATTCCTGCCGAAAATGAGAAAAACAAAACGTAAAAATGAGTGAATGTCAAAGGTTGTTCAAAGTTTTTAATTTGTATTTTTACAAAGACAATATTAATAAATCCTGATTATTATGAATCCTATGTTCCTTTTAGGATATTGATAAACGAAAAAATTATCTATCATAATTTACTCATAAACGAAGATCCTTTTGCTCAATATCTTGCTACTTTTGCTCGTTTCAGGCAAGGACATTGCTTCTCTATGCACACAACTCTCTGTGTACTACTGATATTACCCTCTTCTGAATTCTTAATAGAGCAAATTTTCCTCTTCTTTATGTTAGGAAGATGTTGAAATTGTCTTTTCTTCTTTGAAATGATAAAATTCTTGCCAAAAACGAAAAAACAAAGGTAAAAATGTTTGAATGTCAGAGGTTAAACTCGGGCATGTTTTTTTTCTCCCTGAGGTTTGTGATAGGACTGAAGAGTGAAGGGTGTAATTTACATTGTCTGCAACTCGTGAAAGTTATACAGATGCCATTGTTCACAATTTCTTTCACATTGAAATGTGATAATTATCAAAATTTATGATAACAAAAGAAATACTGCATTTTCTTGTAGGGAACAATGTTTATGGTTTATTGAGTTACTGTACATTTACTAATTACCCTGTAACTATGAAAGTAAGAGGAATTTTGACAAAATATTTTGTATACGTATTCTCCATTGCCATACGAAGCTCTGAATTTTTACATGATTTTGTGCTTTTCTTCCTATACCCCCATATACTCCGGCCAGCCCCCTTAAGGGACCAAAGTGTAAAAATTTAACAAATACAAATTAAAGATAGAAACCTATATAAATACCAAAAATAAAAAATCAAGAATATAATTTTAAAAACATTTGTATTTTTCCTATCTATAAATATTTCGTTTTTCACATTCCCCCTACTAGATCTTTGGTCCCTCTCAACAATGTCTCACAACTAGCAACAATCCCCTACACCAATGTTATACAATTCTATGTGAATATATTTTACATTAGGTACATCATTTGACAGTTTCATGATATAAAAAAAATGTGTTAGGACTTGATGATAAAAACTGAAAATTAGGTTATCATCATTGAAATACAATATAATAAATCACAGTTAATATTACAGGAAATATTACAGTATTACAAGCATACAGTCATAAAACTATTCAGGAAAACAGAGAAAGGACACTCCTTGTAGTCCAAAATCAATTTTAAAGAATACAAAACTTATTGAATTTGGACTATTACAGTACAATAAAAATGATTAAATCTAATATAACTTTGTCACGGTTAGGGAAAATTTGCTGCAATTGATAAAAAATTAAACAAACCGTGACTCAATACAGTTTTCCCCACATAAGATGTCCCCTTTCATAGCCTTTTAACTACCCCAATGTGGGAATAAAAAAGGACCAATAAAAAAGTAATTACTGTACTAAACAAAAACTTGAAATAAAAAACTTCTTCTCAGTGATTAATTCAGTGGGAGATTTATAGTTCTTCTTCTGAGTCTCAAAATTCTGTCTCGGGACAAGCGCTGTGATTCAGCAATCTGCTGGGGAGTCATGTTAATCTCTCGCAGCACTGGAGACAGGTTAAGCCAGCGACTCTCCAGGTATAAGCTGGGTGTCTTTAACCAATTGATAACATCGCACAACAATTGATATCTGCGGGTTATCGACATTCTCT
Organism: Palaemon carinicauda; assembly: GCF_036898095.1. NCBI lineage: Eukaryota > Metazoa > Arthropoda > Malacostraca > Decapoda > Palaemonidae > Palaemon > Palaemon carinicauda. The sequence goes on from NC_090739.1 coordinate 55,268,727, forward strand.
GATGCAGACCATAGACAGAATCCGTAGACTCAGAAGAAGACAATAAAAATCCAGAAAAATCAGGTGATGACTCAGGGCAAAGCTCTGTTAAAGAAGAGACAAACACAGCTGTCCGGTCCAGGTCAAATACACCCGACTGTGCCTCTTCAGCCTCGAGTTCCGACCGATGTTTTAATCCACTATCAGAATGTGGGAAATTGTTTGAATTCTGAGGTGACTCAGGAATGAGGGATAGTTCCCTCTGTAGTATTCGTCTGGTAGTGGGCTCCACTCCATGACTCGAGGCTGAACTAAAGGTAGGTCAGGAACAGGATCTTTTGACCTAGTTCATGAGGGAATAAATCCACTAGAGGTGGGATTTTCAGGCAACAGTCTGTCGTCACAATCAGGTGGCAAAAAGCCAAGAAAGTCATAATCAGAATCAATGGACACAACTAGCAAGTCTGGACCAATCTCGACTGGAACTCTTGGAGCCAGCAGAAAGTTGTTCCAACAACAGAATACTGGAAACTTCTCTGAATTCCCAACTCCCCGGAGGATGAATAGCACTTTCCTCTTGGAAACAGGAGGCTAAGAATCGGGGTGTTCAAAATTCAGGCACAGGAGTGTGAACCACAAATTCGCGAGTCAAATTTGGGATTTCACACATGTCAGTGGGACTGTTCTCCCACAGTTGGAGGACCATGGAGGACCACACATTTTCGAAACGATTCAGGCTTCAATACAGGAGTCTTATCAAAATTTTCCTGTAGGGATATAACCAAGCATCCAATGCTCTTTTCTCTCAGAAGTCCTAGCTGACTTAAGGATGGGCTTATACTGAGTAATAGTTCTAGTAGGACGGTAACTTTTCCTTTGTCGTCGTGACTTGTCATAATCAAAAGGTATGATGCAACTATTAGAGCCACCCCATAGGAGACACCATTACTAGTAGAACCAGAACTCTGAGACTTTAGAGGAAGTCGGACTCTATTATCCACAAGTCCTGGACTATTCTGAGTCTTACTTACAGGATCATGACCTTTTGGGTACTAGAGAATGTGCCTCCTAAGATAGACTGGAGGTTCAAGTCAGCCATTCAACTGGATATGGTGAGCTTTTACCAATTCACCATCAGGCAGTTTCTGCAGCTCATAGGTGACCCTATTCTCGTGCACCATAGTTACACGGTATACCCCCTCAAACTTAGGGATGAGCTTGTTTGGCAGAAGGTGTCCCAACTGGTGCACCTTCTTAAGAACCAGAGAACCCTCCTTAAACGGTTTGTACCGAGGAGTTCCTTCAGCCCATGGGTCTCTTATTTCTGCTGACAGCAATGGGATACTATCAACATTGTGAGTACCTTTCAGTATGTTCTCAGCTGGAGTACAGCCAATCTCAGTGTGGTGGGAATGGTTTTAGCTTAAAACTGCTCGGGTTAAAAACTGGTCCCATTTCCGAGATTCCCCAGAAATTACCCTCGGTAACTCACCAGTGGTATGGTTCATCCGCTCCACTGCATCATTACTAGAGGATTTATATGGAGTTATTTTCACATATACAAAATGTTACTGCTCCAACGAATCAGTAAATACTGGGAAATAAACTCAGGGCCATTATCAGTCAGCATCCTGACTGGAACACGAGGAATAACAGGAAAAACTTGGTCTTCAAGTGCTTGGCATATCGTACTTACTGCTGTTCTTATTCCTTATGGGTGGTACTGCTGTCACCCGCTTGGAATAATGGTCAACTACCACCAGACTCCCAGTAAAACCAGTACTGGTTATAGGGAGACTCACTAAGTCCATAGCAACCAGTTCAAAAGGAGAAGAGATCACTATTTTCTAGGTTGGCGGGGCAACCATATCCCTTGAAACCTTACAAGTCTGACATTCCCAACACGTCCGGCACATATCCCTGATTACAATAATCAAAGATTTGTGCCTAACAAGTCAAAGGAGCATTACAGTCAATTTCCTGATACTTCACTGAGCATTCTGGAGGCGAGTCTCGGCAACTAGGTCAATCAACATATTGAAGGTGACTACAGGGACTAACAAGCCATCTGGATTCCACTTCACTAGCAAACCCTGGTGCACTTCCAAGTCAGACTAACATCTCCTATAGGGCAGATATGAGCATAGAACCTGAGATGCAGGAACCCCGTTGTAGATCATCTTAATGGCAGATTGGATCTGTTGATGATCTCCTTAGATCTTGGCCACCTGACTTAAGGACAGAAGAGCATTCCCGGAGAACACTCCACGATCAGGTTCAGTCTGTCACCTTCACAACAGTGGTCTCGGCATGCAGTGGTGAGACTTGAGAGAAAATTGAAGAACAGTAGTGTGGTCATACACCAACTGTTATCGGGGTGAATCCACTGTCAGGTAGGCTGCATCCAGTAGATTCCTACCAAAAAGAAAACAAAAGGTAATGTCTTTGGCAGTTACCACTGCATAGTTAAACACTTCACCTCTAACTGGACATAGCCTAGAATGCTGGTGCTGGTACCGGTCAACCCCTCTAACTCTTCTCCTGACAGTACCTGATACTCTATGCCAAGTTGGCTAAGTACAGACTCATTTATAAGACAAACCTATGCCCCTGTATCAACAAGAGCACAAAATAAGGTTTCCTCTATCATTACTGTACCTACTGCCGAGTGTTGAGACACATGCGTGTCCAGTTACTGAACTGACAAGGTGCCGTTTCAGCTGCATAATGGATTACAGGACAATACTTTTGTGCTACAGGATCATCAGTGACAAAGCCCTCAGCGTCAGGCACATGAGATTTCACCTCCGCCTTATGGCCCAGAATCACATCAGTTGTTGGGGCGTGATTACGGAGCTCAATCATAGGGTTAAAATGTGTCTCCAGACAGACACTGAAGAAACACACACTGAGGCTCGGTCACGAACGGATCACGATAGACTACAGGACAAGTGGGACCCTGATTTCCAGGTTCAATAGCTTAGATGCTGCCAAATTCAACTCCAGAGCTTGGACTGTACCTGGAAAATGCATTGCGTTGATCGTGTTCCTGCTTGTCTTGTACAGCTTGAAGCCTAGTCGACTGGCATCTTCCAGAAATTGCTGAACTAAGGCATCCCAGAGCTTAGCTCGCTTTTAACTGAGAATCAGATGCAACACCCGACCCTTCCATCCAGCAATTCACGACTAGCTCCAAGGATTTTATGAGAGAATCTGGACCACCACAAACCTCCCTATACAAGGCCAGTCCAGTAGGCAACTTGGGAGTAGCAAGTTCAGTAGCAAGCAGACAGTTGGTTAATGCGGGCCAGCGGCATAACCAGTCTGCTGCGGCATTCTGATCACCTGGACAGTAGTTAACACCAAAGTTGAATTCCGACATGTCCTTCAGTGTCTGTGCTAGATGATTGTCCACCATCTTTATGTCATGAAGATACATCAGTGGACGGTGATCAGAATGAATCACGAAGAACTGACCATAGAGAAAAGCCCTGAAGGTTTTCACTCTTTATAGCAGAGCAGCCAACTCACGTATAATGGTAGAGTAACGGTACTCCTGGCACAGACAAGCGCCAGCACCCGGACCCGAAGTGTCAACAAACAACTCCAAGGGTTTAGCATCAGCGTAGTAGTCAGGGTACGACAACATAATGTCCTCCTTAATCAGTTCCTTCAAGCGCACAAACGCACAGTTCGTTTCTGCAGTTCATTTCGGTTTTCTGCTCCCTTGGGATTTACACTCTCCAGTCTTTGCAAATAACGGTTTGGCTGTCTGTGAGCACATTGGGATAAACTTCTGTTGGAAGTTTAGCAGCCCCAGGAATCCCCTTAGCTCACCCACGGTGGTAGGTTTAGGGAAGTCCTCCACTTTCTGGATGTATTCTGGCAGCTTACGCATACCAGAACGTTCAACCAGATGACCGAGATACTTAATCACGGCTTGAACCCAAGAACACTTCCCGAATTTCATCTTGAATCCATGCTTCTGGAGAGTAGCCAAAACTCATTCTACCAGTGTAGATTAACTCTAGGCTGGTGACAAGACACAGTGTGGGTGGAACTATATTGAAAGAAAATTAACAACAAAAAGGTTTATTACAAAAAGGAAAATAGTTTTGTTTTGAACAATTAAGAGAAAAAAAAATATGGTGAGACAATATAGGTCTTTAAAACCTGAAGGAGAGACATAGATATGCCCATGCATAGCCTCTTGGGGAATCCTTCCTCTAAATGGTTAATCTACATATATAAATAAAGACCAACATAAATGAAAATATTTGGGCTAAATTTAAATGTAATTTGACATGTTTCTTCAGTTAGAATTAAAGAGATTGTAAAACAATGTTACGCCTCTGACCTATCTTTCATTTTCACCTTAACACTAGAAAGAGGCCCCTCCTCTTGATTGCATAGTCACACAGACAAAAAAAATATAAAATACAAAAATCCTTCTTCATAGTACCATCCCACCCGGTTCCTTATGCAAAAACGTATAATAGAGTATACAATGTGGATGGATCTGTATACAGCTTTCAACAGGGCTGCAGACCAAAAAATTATGAACAGAATTTAAAGCTTGTGGAATGAAGGTTTAAAACAGAGCTACCAATAGGAGGACACACACACTAGAAGCCACTTAAGAGCAGATGTGTTTCAACTAGTTCCTGTTGAATGCACAGCCTATATTCACTGAAAAAACTCCTTACTGTTTGTGCAGCATTCATGTTCACTAAACATAACTGTCCTTGATAAGGCTATTGATGTTTCAAATACCGTGTTTACTAGGGGAAGTCAAAATTACATTTTGACTTCCAACATTACTCATGCCCCACCAGTTGCGGATGCTCAAAAAAAAAAAAAAAAAAAAAAAACTGGATCTGTTAAGCTGCGTGACCGCAAGACTCCTTACCATCTCTGAGCCCTACAGGAAGTAGGGCATGCTGCCAAAAGTAAAAAAAAACATACAATGAGATAACGTTAAGGGACCAAAGTGTAAAAATTTAATAAATACAAATTAAAAATATAAAACTATATAAATACAAAAAAGAAATCAAGAATACAAAAATTTTAAAGTAATTTTTATGTTTTTCTGTCTAAAAATATTGTTTTTCATACCACCTATCCAACAACTAAGGCTCAGTAGATGGGAACAGAACCTTGCCGACCTAAGTTAACAGTGAACCAACCATCTACAAACTCCTAAGTGGATAAAGGAGGGTTAGACTAGGGAAGACAAGCTTGCCACAAAGCAAATGCCTAACCTAGAATAATGATAAAGCGTTGAAGTATATGCATAAAACACTTTAAAAAGGCTAGGTAAAACATTCATATAAATAACTGAGGAATTCATATAAATTACTGAGGAATTTCAACGACGTGAGCTTCCAGCTTCGGCCATGTTACGGCGACGAATCCAAAAACCAACGCATCACGAAAAATCAAAGAGGGAGATGCAAAATTCTCTACCAGGAAAAAGAATCAGTATTCAGCTTAACCAATGAAACAGAAACAGAAGCATCCATGGTAAAAAATCACAAACACTTTGAAAAACAAAGCAGCAAACTCCCAAATCAAGCAATCAAGATTGCACTGTGAAGACGGAATAGCGAACCATTGTACATGTTACAGTAACACACTGGTATACCAGTTGTAATGGCTCTCCCACATAGCCAATCCTATCCCATGTCCTTCTAGACAAGGTTAACTCTATTCGGGGAAGGATAAGGATAGCCGTGGTTGTTTTAAGCACGGCCCTGTTATATACACGATATCTTTCGGGATATTTTCACCGTGGCTAGTAACCCCATGATATCTCTACAGATAAAATTCTCTAGTATATCACTTGCAAAAATATCCCAAGTAGAAAGCTGCCGAGAGAAACTTCCATTAGGATGACATAGCTATCTCACCCTAAAATAGATTTTTCCTAGGTTAAAATCCCTTAATAATCCGAGTGTAGGCAATGAAAATGAGTTGTTATATTAATTTAGGAGTTAGCCCACCCTACGGTAACCCATAATCGAAGTTTTTAGCTTATTGCCCGTGTCTCTTTAACCTAACCAAAGTGAAAAGTGAGGATCGACTGTATTGGAAATGGTAGCTAAAGTAATACTTATTTATTTTAAGAAATATGAAATATCCTTTGGCAGCATGCCTTAATCAGCTGATTTGGAAAGCATAAACTTGAACAATGGTAAAGATTATTATTTGCTAGGTTTTTATTTAAAATATACAATACTAAAATGTGAATATTACATGCACTATTATTGAATACAGTTAGGTGAAACACTAGTTTAATCAAAATCTGGTTTATTTCAAATAAGCTGTAATTTTTTACTTGCGCAACTCTCGCTAACTTAACCGAAATCTCTCACTTATAATTCTTTTAATTTTTTGCGTTCATGTTACTTTGATCATTTATAACTAATTTCATCTATCATTTTCATTTCATTATTCCTCTTATTCCCTTTTATATTCTAATTTCTTTTTCCATCCCCCTACTTCATGGGGGCAGATGGTAAAACTTTTAAAATTATACCAGGCCTTAATTTTTTTCTAAAATAGTTATGGGTGTGAAATATACTCCTCTGACACCCCAAGCCAATTGAAAGTTTTAGATTCTATACACCATGTTGGTATCAGATTGTCCACAGGAGCATTTAGAACTTCGCCTATCCCAAGCCTCCTTGTTGGCGCTGGAGAATCGTCTTTAGACCTTTACCGAAAGTCTTCTATTATTCGGTATTTGTTTTAGGTTGCAAAGACTTCCTGATTCTTTAGCCTATCAGACTGCAAACCTTGTAAGGCATTCTAGATATTTTGAGTTGCACCAAAAATCTCCTCAACCTGATGCTGTCCATGTAAAAACATTAGTGGACAGCTTAGATATAGGTAGAAATAAAGTGCTCCCATATAGGATATCATCAACCCCTCCATGGAAATTACCGGATATATCTTTGTAAATGTTGTATTGGTATAAAAAAGAACACGACTGACTACGAAGCCAGGTTGCTCTTTATGGAACCTGTTGAAGAACACAGGAAATTGACTTTAATATAAACTGATGGCTCCAAATCTGATGCTGGCATTAGATTTGGAGTATGTAGTAGTGCTTTTAATTGTAGAGATGCACTTCCTCTAGCATCCTCTATCTTTTCTGCCGAATTATATGGCTGAGTTGCTACCAAGAAGGTATCCCATTCCCAGTAATGATTTTTTACCTACAGTTAAGAATTTAATTATAATAACTGGCAACAGCATTGGGATAGTTTATTGAAAATATAATGAGAGAAATTAGTAATGTTATATCCCCTTGGAGGTATAACAGGATTCCCCGAAAATGGGAGACTACTCTTTGTCGTCTCCGCATTTGTCACACTCGAATGACGGATGACACGAGTTTTTGCTGGCTGGCCAACATCAACCATATTGCAACGAATGTTTGTTGCCATTGACAGTGAGGCATTTGTTGATCAAATGCCCTACATATAGTAGTGAACGAAATAGTTATTTGTTTGAGGTTCGAGGTGAGGATGGCAGGTTCATCCTTGACAAGATTCTTGGACATGATGTGCGTTACCATGCTAGTGGTATTTTTAACTATGCAGTATTTCAGAAGTCAGTCTTCTGAAAGATATTTATTTTTTAAAATGACATGTTTGCTTTTATGGTTTCAATTGAATATTCTTTTTTTTTTTTTTTCAATAAACAATATCGGCGTCAATGACCTTAGATGTTAGTATGCCTGAAAACCTCAAATCAATCATTCAATATCTCAAAAAGCCAAAAGTGAAATATCTAGAAATTTTAGATATTTTTATTAGATTTTGGCACATACATCTTGGGCAGCAAATTGCCAGACTCTCCTAAGACTGTATAAAGTCATTAGATTATCTAAACTTTCATATGGATGTGAAGTATTTTCTTCAGCCTCCGCTACCATGTTGAAGATTTTAGATTCCATTCACCATGCTGGCATCAAATTAGCTACTGGTGTTTTTAGATCATCCCCATTCATACTCTTTTAGTAGATGCAGGTGAGTGGCTCTAGACTTTTGTGTCCTGTATACTATGATTAGTTATTGTTGAAGGTTACAGAAACTTAAAAATTCATTGCCTTTTCAAACTGCAAATATAGAGAGAATTTCTTTTTTCTCTATGAGGTTCTCTCTGCATCCCCAAAGCTTTATGGATTCAGAGTGAAACATCTGCTAAATAGCCTGAATCTATTTAGGAGTGTGGTATTGCATTTCAAATTACCAGTTACCAATTTCTGGAAACTTCTAGTATTTTACTGGCATTAAAAACAACATGGTAAATGAAGTAATTCAATCTACCTTTCTGGAACATACAGAACAGCATTGGAATACAGTATCTATATTTATGAACAGCTTGAAATCCAGTGCTTAAGTTACATTTGGAGTGTACAGTATTTCTTTTTATTTTGAACATATACTCTGCCGTAAGGTTGTTGTCCTTCGGCAGGTTCTCAACACTGCCGTGTGTTTGTTTATTACAGAATTAAAGTTTATAATGGTTCAGCTCCCTTTCGAGGAATTATCTTACAAGGAAGGTGAATTATTCCCCGAATAGTGTATTTTGTGCATCGGAGTATGAATTGTAATTGATAACTTTTTTTTTTTTTCACAGGTAACAGCGACGTAGTACACATGTGGTAGCTCATGAGCTGCCCTCATTACGAAGAGCATTTGCTGTCAACCTTCAACTTGATGTTCCTCCTTCGAGGGGAACTTCTATTCTCTCTCTCTCTCGCGAGAGAGAGAGAGAAATAGAGAGAGAGAGAGAGTGAGGGAGAGTGAGAGAGAGAGAGAGAGAGAGAGAGAGAGAGAGAGATTTTTGTTTTCGCCTATGCTTTATTCTCATAGAGCTGGGATAAAGCTTTACTTGGGCTATGTCCTCTTGCGGGAGGACTTCTCTCTCGTTCGCGAGAGAGATTTTTTACGCCTACGCTTTTTTCCCATAGAGCTGGGAGGAAGCTTGCCTTAGGCGATGTCCTCCTTAGGGAGGACTTCTCTCTCGTTCGCGGGAGAGAGTTTCTTACGCCTACGCTTTTTTCCCATAGAGCTGGGAGGAAGCTTGCCTTAGGCGATGTCCTTCTTCGAGAGGACTTCACTCTCGTTCGCAAGAGAGAGATTATTAAGCCTTCGCTTTTTTCCCATAGAGCTGGGAGAAAGCTTGTCTTTTGCGATATCCTCCTTCGGGGGGACTTCTCCCTCGTTCGCGAGAGAGATATTTTACGCCTACGCTTTATTCCCATAGAGCTGGGAGAAAGCTTGTCTTAGGCGATCTCATTCGGGAGAACTTCCCTCTTGTTCGCGAGAAATAACTTGTAGGAGCTTGCTGATCCACCAGGGGCAGTGGCAGAGCTTTCTCCAAAGCAGGTTATCCCTACGCTTATGGTTCTCTTTCAGGGGCAGAGCGAGAGCCTTCTCTTAAGCGACTTTCTCCTTCGGGAGAACAAACCTCTTATGCGTAGGTGTTATCTTGAACCTGCTGGTTCTCCTTGATTCTTCGGGGTCTCGTTCGATCACCTTTTGGGCTGGCGTGATCGTTTGAGCCTTCGGGCTCTCGTCATGTTGATCCTGCTGGTTCTCATGACAGTAGGAGTCCTTCAGGACTCTGCTTGAAACCTTCGGGTTTCAGTTACGCTGAACCTTCGGACTCTCGTAACGATGGTAACCTTTTAGCCCTCGGGAACGTGTGCCATCAATCACGCCGACCTTTCGGGGTCTCGTGACAGGAACCTCGATTCCTCGTTACGCTGATCCTTCGGGGTCTCGTAACATTAGTTATGCAGAACCGTTGGGCTCTTGTAACTTTAGTCACTCTGACACTTCGGTGTTTTGTGACAGGGAAACTTCGGTTTCTCTTTGCTCTGACCCCTCGGGGTCTCGTAATATTAGTTACGCTGAGCCCTTGGGCTCTAGTAACTTTAGTCACTCTAACTCTCCGGTGTGTTGTGACAGGGAAACTGCGGTTTCTCGTTATGCTAACCCTTCGGGGTCTCGTAACATCAGTTACGTTGAACTCTAGGGCTCTCGTAACTTTTGTCACTGACACTTCGGTGTTTTGTGACAAGGAAACTTCGGTTTCTCGTTACGCTGACCCTTCGGGGTCTTGTAACATTGGTTACGCAGAACCCTTGGGCTCTCGTAACTTTAGTCACTCCAACACTTCGGTGTTTAGTGACAGGGAAACTTCGGTTTCTCGTTGGACTGACCCTTCGGGTTCATGCAACACAGTTCACGCTGAACTTTCGGGTTCTCGTGACCTGATTCATTCTTTTTATGACAGAGTTTCCAAACTCTCGATATGTTGATCGTTCGTGATCACACAACACTTAAGCTATCGTGAACTTTCGGGTGAGCGTAGCAGTGAATTCTCTCACCAACCTGAGAGCTCTCGTGTGCACGACCGACTTGGCGCGCACGACCGTCTTGGCGCGCACGACCGTCTTGGCGCGCACGACCGTCTTGGCGCGTGCAAGCAAAATGGCGATCATGGCGTGCGGGTTCATCCTTTGGCGCGCCATATGATCGAACATCCTGTTGCTCGCCATGCGCTCGAACATCCTGTGACACACTGCGCGCCAGGTGCACGAACAACCTCATGCGCTCCACGAGCGCGAAAAAGGTGTGCGCACGAGCTCCCTTCCGCCTACCAACAGTTCCGCGCAAGAGCGCACGACCAAATTGGCGCGCACGATCGGATAGGAGCGCATGACCATATTGGCACGCGCTCACGATCGGATTGGAGCGCACGACCGTATTGGCACGTGCGCACGACCGTATTGGCTCGTGCGCACGACCAATTTGGCGTGCACGCAGTCGGTTGAAGTGCACGAACAACTCTTATGATTCTTCGGGGTCTCACAACGCAGTTCACGCTGAACCTTTGGGTCCTCGTGACCATAGCAATACTGTACTTATATGACAGAGTTTTCGGACTCCCGTTGCGCGAAGTGTTCACGAGTGCACAAGAGGTTTACTCTCATGACAGAGTTTTCGAACTCTCGTCCCGTGAATTATTCTCGCGCGCCCATCGTCATCAAGAGTTACTCTGATGACAGAGGGATGCCTTCTGCCTAAGGGTTTACGAATCCCTACAGGTAACTATGACACAGTTCCTTTGGGTCCTGGTCACGTAATACGATTCCTGGAATTCCATCAGGAATCAGCGACAGAGTTCCTGCGGGTTCTCGGCACAACATCCCTTAAGGTTGTTATTCTGACCCCCTAGGTTCTCATCCAAATCTCTCTGTTTCCACTATGCAGAGTTTTCTGTTTTCTGAAAACTCTATGGTCGATTTCCCCCCCCCCCCTCGACGGGAGGGGTCTTCCAAAGGTGTGACTAGATATGTCACTCTACACTCCCAGCTGATTTCTATATCAGCTAGCCTAGTTTTGCCAGCACCAATCCTTTTGTTTTCGAACGAACCACCGTCATCTTTCCTCCACCTTCCCACTTCGAGTGGTTGGGTTAGCAGATGGAAATGAGCGGGGAATGAAAATGCTTTACGTTGCAGTTCATTTCACCTGGCAGGCCTTGCCTGAATTAGACGGTAGTTTTCTCACTATCGAGAAAGCGTTCGATGGCAACCTCTTTAGGTAAGCGGTCGATGGCAATTATGTCTGGCCTTCTTGAAGCAAATCCCCACATGCGAGACTTCACCCTTTTTCGGGAGACTCGTTCCTGAGAAGTTTTAACAAAACTTCAATGGATGTTAACCCTTTTACCCCCAGGCTCTTTGGAAATTTCCAACCCTTAACCCCCAAGGGGTTATTTTTTCCCCAGCACATTTTGCAGTATATTTGTTTTAAATTGCTCTAACAGCCTTAATTTTTGTCATAGAGAGGTCAGGTTGGTCTCATTCTCTTGGAAAATGCCTGAATTTTCTCAAAAAATTATCAAAAATATGAAAAAAAAAATGTTTATAGCATTTTTTTGCAAGGACGTACCGGTACGTCCATGGGGGTAAAGGGATGAGTTTTGTGAAACGTACCAGTACGTCCTCTGGGGGTAAAAGGGTTAAAACTTCATGAAGGCCGTAAGCCTTCCTGGAGCATGCACTCTAGCCAAGACAAAACCGCGAGGTTATGGTCTTAAACTCGGTTCTACCATTTGATGGAGGCAGCCTCCCCCGTCATTGTACCCTGGGTATGACGACTTGCCTTTTTACACGATAGTCTTCCGAGATTTTCTATTCTTTCCTTACGGGGTTATTGTTTCGAACAATCAGTCCCGAAGGAACATTGTTAGCTGACGTTAAAAGAGCGATAACAACAGCGTGGGCATCTTTTCATTACGTTACGAACGTTTCAAACCCCGCCCACAGGTAAACAGACATCCGTTTCTGTGTAATGAACACTGGCTGGCCCCTCATATAAAGAGGAGGGGTAAACCAAAGGGGATATGATCGCCTCTATAACTGTATATTTTTGTTTGAGAACATGTTCGCTCTCATTCAAGAAAATATTACAGTTAGTCAACGATCAAAATTCTTTCGGCAATAATGTTGCGATTCGTCGCACATACACTATTCCCACAACCGGATTCGTTGCAGACGTTTCCTGGAGGTAGAGAATACGCATGCGCTAGCGCAAATGGACAAGTACATTATGCGTGCAAGCAATCTTTCTGCCAATAAGGGCTATATACATCTTCCAATTAGAACTCCGTTCTATTAAAGTTGTATATTTATATCCCTTACTGAAACCAGGTTATTCAGTACATTACTTGGCTACTTTTCTGTAGCCAGACATACGGCATTTACGTTCTGTCTCCTTATAGGCATTTTTTCCTTTCTCCCGATCGGAAGTCTTAGTCTCCTACAAAGGTTTTGGCTGGAAACTTCTCAGAAGCTTTTGCGTTCCCTAATAGGGAACGTTTAATATAAATGCTTGTTTACCGATCGGAGACGGAGAAGTACGAACGTTTCTGTCCTAAGAAGGAGAAACCTCCGTTACGAACGTTTCCAACGTTCTCCAACTGAGTTCCGGACACGACTTATAAGTCGAACTACGCATGTATACTTGTCATGCGCACAGTTTGGTGTTACTACTCAGTAGTACACTTATGCTCTTTACCCACCCAACAATAGATTGAAGATACGTCTCAGTCCCCTCTTGGGTTTGGTTGCATGCGTTCGGTGATTACCGTACAGTCTCTTGTCCGGAAAGCGATCTCTATGGAGATTCGCTATTATATCATAAGCTGTACTGATTAACTGGTTTACCGTTTGGTATCGGTCTTGTTTGGCCAACCATACTGGATTAGTGACAGTTGGAGGGAGAACAGGCTGTTCCCCTTCGTTGCAAGAACGTGCATTTGGTTACACTTCTCGACATCATCTCGAGGTGTGTTTATTGCTATGCACTCCCCCCCTCACCGCTGGACAATCCGCGGATGATGGGTGGCAGACGAGAGCTTCCACAAAGAGGCCTGTCTTCTCGTCTTCCCTCTGGACCTGATGCTCTCTATAATGCATCAAAAGATGGTCCGATTCAGAAAGGTACTAGCATTCACCTCTCTTAGAGAACCATCTAGCAGTACGAAGCCTTAGATGGACAGAGGACAACTAGTTGTCCCCATCTGCTCACGTCATTCCTGGTATAGGAATGTGCTTGCAAAACCACCCAGATAGTGGGCTCCTAGTGTCTTGGAATCATCTTGTATCCAGCAAAGTCTTAACTTTGTGGGGTCCCCGACTGTGGTTATGCTCGCAGCGGCCCTGATCTTCAGGCTCCCACTCGACCGTTCCCCAGGACCTCAAACAAGATGTATTCCAAGAGCGGTGGGGGGACCTAGAGGTGTGCCTTGTTTTTTCCCCCCCATTTGGACTGGTGAAAAAGTCCTCAGCCAAGTCAGGATAAGCAGGATCTTATCAATGACTCAAATAGCTTCGCTATGGCATCCCGCAGAATGGTTCCTAGACCTTCTGCAGCCCCTGACGGAGCTCCAATAGCTTTGCTATGGCAACCCGCAGAATGGTTCCCGGACCTTCTACAGCTCCTGACGGAGATCCGAGGGATCTTCCTCCACGACACGATCTTCCAAGCAGCCACGTGCGAACACTTTCCTAAGCCGTAGCTTTGCTTCGACTTCTCGCCTGGGACGATCCTAAACCATCCCTCTCAGAGAGGCCTTTCCCAACAGGTTACGGAAAAGATGTCTAGGCACCTCAGACACTTTTCAGCGTCGGTCTTCCAGGCGAAGTGTTCGGTCCTTTGTGACTGATGGAAAGGGATTCTCTCCCATCGATGCCTTTACTTATGCAAGTGTGGGATAACTTTTCCCCCGTCGGATCTCAACCTTCTCCTGGGAACGCGGTTCGGGTCCTTCAGTCTCTGAAGGCCCCTTTCTACGAACCATAGGCCCAGCAGCAGATCGCTTCCTTACACGGAAGACGCCCTTTCTACTCATTTGGGCTTTTGACCAAGAGATTTAGTGTGTTGTACGATCCAACGTCTGATGTCTCCTACCCTAGGAGACGGGGAGAAGTAATCCTCAGCGGCATCCCTGAGTGGATTGCCAAGACTCAAATCCGAGTGTGCTGTACCCTAGGTGCAGCCCATTTTGAATAAAGAGTCTTCGTTCGGTAACCAGAAACCCATCTACTGGGGTTTTACCCAATGAGGAGTCTGTGGGGTTACCTTAAAAAAACGATACCAGCTCGCCGCCGTGTGTCGGCACTGTTGACCAGCACGGGGAAGGTCAAGAGGAGGACCTCAAGGATTTCCTTCCCCTCTGGGATCGGAAGGCAATTGAGGTTACTCTTAATCTAGACTCTCCTCCATCCTAAGACCCAGAGCTCGTAACGTCACTGGCGTTGCTACGTCCTGGCGTTCAAGAAACTACTCTGTGGTGCAGATACTTTAAGCCGGCATGTGGAAGCGTCAATCGACCTTCACGGCCCACTACCTGCAAAGACGTAACCCACAAGAACATGAAGACCTTTTCTATTGGTCCTGTGGTGGTCGCACAACACATGGTCTAAACACCTCAGGCTCCTTGATGGACAAGTAGCAGAGGGCTGAGGGCTGAGGCTACCCGGATTAGTCTGGGGTGAATGAGTAAGAATGTTTGGCTCCTTTCTTCCTTTCACCTTCTCCCCTCTGGGGAAAACAGCTCCGTAAGCCTCAGCATAGCTGACCTCACTTCGCTGCAGGTAAGACCCATTTCCCTTGTGCCTCCTAAGTATAGAAGAATACTTTGTTACGTCCCCAATACCTTTAGAGGGAGGGTATTGGGTAAGTCTTTAAGAACATTAGGTTCTGTACTCGAGTTCCTATGTTAAAGACAAGCCACACTGTTAGTTCCACTCACACACAAGCTTTTGCAGGCTGCTATCAGTGCATTACCTCATATCGGCACTTGATTTTAGTGAGGGTAAGGTCCCTTCTACTTTCGATCACAGATCGAAATAGAGAGGACCCCAGGTCATGACCAAGGCCAGTTGGTGAGGACTTCCTCCCTCTTAAGAGTAAGTCACCCTATTATAAATAGCGAAGGTTTGTATATGTGTCGGAACAATTAACAAATTTTGAAATAATTTGTTTTTTTCCTAACATACAAACTTGGAGCTATTTATACAAATTGGCAAGCCACCCTGTCCCCCGAGAAGTCCTGCCATGAAACAAAGTGGTTACTCAGCCGAGAGGTGTGAGTGAGCAGGGTAGCCAGTCTACCCCACCCCCCACCCGCTAACTAGCGGATGGGGTAGTTATTCCTCACTAAAGTTATCATGGCTCGTCTTTCAGCTGCTCCGAAAGTAATACCCTATTATAAATAGCTTCAGGTTTGTATGTTAGGAAAAATACAAATTATTTCCAAATTTGTTATGTTTATAGATGTAAAAGTCTTGCTGTCATTGACTTTTTTAAAGCCAGTCAACCCCATAGTTTTCAAAATTGTTAGTGGCTATATGTTTGTAGCACTGCAGGCAAGGAAATCCACTTTTTGTTTGGTTTCAGCTCAGGTAGGTTTGCCAGGAAATTATTAGGTGAACAAATTATTAAGAGGCAGCAAACAAATTACTTCCTGAAGGATGTAACGACTTTTTGAGCCATATCAAAAAAGATCTCTTGGTGATATTTTTTTCTTTTTAGTTCTGTGTATCAAAATATGATGATCATTAGTGCTATGCCTCCATGGAAATACAGTGATATGCCTAGAAGTTGGTAAACTGGCCTCTGTTGCCTAAGAATTGGGCACACATTTAAAGCATAATATCTTTATAACCAGATGGTGCTAACTCTTGTGTGATGATTGTTTGGTTCCCCTGGCTCTTAGACATTTAATGATTGAATATCCCAGTCTTGGGATCTCAGAGATAATTCCTCTCTGAAGTTCATGGTGAAGATGGCAGGTACATCCTCACCAAGATTCTTGGAGAAGTTTTGGATAATGCCAATGGTATTTTAAAGTTTATATTAGAAGCTGGCCTTCTTATTTATTTGTAAAGGCATATACAATCTTGAATGTTTTGTAGTTGTCATTTTTTTATGTTCTCTTCAAGTTACCAACATCTAATTAATCAAACTCAAATAAGCATCAATGACCATTGATGGTATGATGCCAGGTAATTATCAATCATTCATTCATTCATTTTATGGTCTAAGGTCAGAGATCAGATTGGTATCCAGAATAAGATTGGGCAATGATCCGTCTTGTGGGATACAAGGCGTTGACACTACAATGAGAACCTGAATTACCAATCTTTCTATGTAGTTGGGAAAAAAATATAGATGGTACCCAAATCGAAATATGAAAATTTAGATGAAGGCCATCTTGTAAGTAGTCATTCCTGATAACTCGAAATAACAGTCTACATCATAGCTTACCCAAGTAACTTATTTGGATATCCTTCAGACATAAACAGTATTAAAAGACTAAATGGAGAAACCATCTCATCCAGGTTCTTCTAGATCTTCATTTTTTATAATCCGTTGTCAAAGATGTACTTAGCATGTTGTTCTACTACTACTACTAGTACTACTACTACTACTACTACTACTACTACTACTACTACTACTACTACTACTACTACTACTACTACTGTGTTCTGCCCTAAAGCAGGTCCTTTCATGCAGTAGTCGCCTTCCATAATTCTTCTCTTGGTACCTTCTCCTTCCCTTCAAGTCATTTAGCATTGACTTCCTTTTCCTTCCTCTAAGTCTTTGTTCTTCAAGTTTACCTTGTATAATGTTCTTCAGTAACCCATCTCCTGTTAAAATGTGTCCTATCCAGTTTTTCTCTCTTCTCTTTATTGTTATTATTGGGGTTCTCTCTTCTCCAGCTACCCTCTAAATGAGAGAATGCCTTGATGAAGTCATTGAGCTTCAGCACAGCATTTCATTCCCGTGCTGAAACTTGGTCACGGGCAAGCGGGCTCTCGAACTTGGGGAAATTGCTCCCCTAGTTTGAATCTAAATTTCTCTTTCTCATCTTTTTCTTCCTCTTAATATTACTTCAACTTTCTAATTTTATATACTTTCTTTCATGTTGCTCTACCAACACTATGAGTAAAATTTCCCATATGTATATGTGTATATATTTACATATATATGTGTCTTTTTTTTCAGTGGCGTGGATGTTTCTACATCTGTTGTTGCCACTGACGTGGATGTTTCTACATCTGTTGTTGCCACTGACGTGGATGTTTCTACATACGTTATTGCTGCCTGCTTTGATGAATGGGAAGAGGTGTCACGGTTGGGAGGTATTTGTGCTCAAAGCTACATGTAAGAGTATTGGACGATCTCAGCCATCCTGAAGATGGTTTGGACCTTTTTGGCAGAACTATTCTCAATTGTTGGGTCTTTGGAATCCAGGGGGATCCAATGCTTGGGATAGGACTCTCGGCTTTTGGCCGGAAGCCCATCATTGCTGACATGGGGAGGATGATTCCATAGTTTCTTGGTCTCAATCCTAACAGGCGGCTTCAGCTTACACCTGTGCCTCTATATCTGTTTTGGTGCTATCCTTCGTGTAGGGTATGGAGTGGACCATCTGGGAAGTATACTCTCATTGTGCCGGCAGTGGAGAATGCAAATTTCCTGCCCAACATGTGATGCCTTAATGTTCTTAAGCAGGTGAATCAAACAATTTCAAATATCGCATCTCTCTTTTTCTTTTTTCTTATGGATTTTTGTGACAACGAACCCCCCCCCCCCTCTCCCCTGGCACTGTTGAGGACCTCTGGCAATTCTTTTAAAGAAAATTTCATTGACGACTAAGGAACTAAAAAGGACTATTCTTTGAACATTCGAAAAAAGGGTAATTTGGGCAACACAGGTAAATTGAAAATCCTGCACGTTACCCAAATCCCGTTAGAAACTAATTATGATGTGCTACATAAGATATTTGAGTGCTACGGATTAATAAAAGAAATTAGAATGAAACTTCAAGATGATAAATGGGATTCTTGGTTGTCATTTAATTGTTATGAGGAAGCATTCAATGCAAGCTGTAACATTGTTAATATTAAAGTAGGTAATATGAGTATTAAAGATCTGGATGTCTACAGACCAATAGACTGGATTGATAAAGACATAGAAATAGATATTCCATCCCAAAGAAAGCCAAAACCACCAATGTGGCTTCTTGCTCAATCTACAAGAGATACAGAAAATGATTTTAAGATTGCAAATCTTCAGAGGAAGGTAGGAACGATCGCACCTGGAGATATATCTCAATTTGGTAAGAAAAGTTACTTGATAAAGGCCAAGTCATACACACAGTCTGTTATATTGTCCAATTTAAAGACAGAAAATGATGATATAAAATTGGACATCAAACTCCATCTAAACTTTAGCTATGGAAGGTGAGTTTTCAATATGGATCTATATGAATTTACGGAAGAGGAGATATTGGCTATGTGTCCACTATCAGTGTGGAAAGTACATAAAGTACCTGGAACATCAATGATTGTCCTTACATTCCAGGATGCTGATATACCTTTCCACATAGACATAGAAAATGAAAGGATTAGAGTTCGAAATTTTAGGCAGAAGCCACTGGAATGTTTTAATTGCTTTAAATTTGGGCATCCTTCCAAAGTTTGCAAGAATGATAACATTTGTAATACTCTTTTCAATCTTTACCATGGAGAATATACACTTGAGGCAAGGTGCTTCAACTGCAACTGTAATCATAAATCTAATGATAGGAGATGCCAGTTTTATAAGTCAGAAGAAGCTGCCCTCAATAAACCAATTATTGAACATGTAAGCGTAGGGCATGCCAAGAGATTATTAAATAAATCTACTACTTATGCAAAGACATTTAAAAAAGGAGAAAAAGTTCCTCATAAATCATCTAACCCACCTACTATTGTAGGTAGTTCTCGAAAGAGAAATTCACCATCTATTGCTAAAGTGCTGCATAATAAGACAAGAATATCTCCTAAAGACTTACCATTGTGTATCAACAAAAAGACATTGCCCACCACTATCCAACCTTTATCCCCCATTACAAAGGATAGTACTAACCTCTCCCAGGCCATATCCATGCCTGATTTAATGGAAATTCCACTTGAAACCAAGTTATCAGGTGCACCTGTAGTGGGGAAGGTACAAAAACCTGGTAGCTCACAACCTATTAATCGGAAAAGAGAGAGACCTCACTCTCTTACCCCCTTCCATAAGAAATATTTGTTATGACATCAAATAAATATGATGTTTTGTCAGTTGATGTTTCTGATGAACCAAGAAACAATTTAAATAAATCAGAAATTCAAGTTGAGGTCCACCATCCCCCTCAACAATTAGATCAAAAGGACAAAAAGAAAATAACAAACACAGAACCCAATTTATCAAGACCCTCTCTAATAAAATCACCGGGAAATAGTGTTAAATAAAAAAATGTCAATGGGAAGACTTAATCCAAAACTTCTTCCGAAAAATAAAGCCTAGTTTTTTCCTCCATTTTGTAATGGAATTGTCAGGGTTTAAGGGCCAAATATGGAGAACTTTAGCTTTTAATTCACGAGCATTCCCCCATAATTATATGTCTGCAGGAGAGCAAGTGTGAGGCTAATACCCCTTGTCCTCGCGAATATGTTAGCTATAGGACACCATATGATCACCGAGTAAGGATCCATGGCGTAAGTCTCATATACGTTTGTCGAGATGTTTCCCCAAATACCCTTATCTATTCATACACCTCTGCAGGCAGTGGTTGTACAGATTGATATCAGGAGAAAATATGCAATATGCTCTCTGTACTTGCCTCCAAATGATAACATATCGTATGATAATTTAGTAGAGGTGATTCAACAGCTCCCCCAACCTTTTCTTTTACTTAGAGATTTCAATAGTAGACATCCTTTGTGGGGTGATGTTTTAGCAATTGTGGAAAATGAGGATGTCAGACTCCTTAATACAGGAGAGCCAACACACTTCCACATTCAGACAGGTACCTTGTCATGCATTGACCTTTCAATTGCAAGCTCTAACTGCCTTCTTGATTTTGATTGGAGGACATTAGATGATTGGCATACTAGTGATCATGCACCAATCATTATAAACACCAACAATGGTACACCTTTACAAAGATTGCCACGATGGAATCTTGACAAGGCGAACTGGGTTAAATTTTGTGAGCTAAGTGAAATCGAGGGGTGTGCAGAGCAGTTTGAAAGTATAGATGATGCCATAGACCTAGTGAATGGAACTCTCCATACAGCAGGAGTCAATTCAATTCCCAAAACCACAAAATTATTCAAACAACGACCAGTCCCGTGGTGGTCTTCAGAATTAACTGCCTTGCATAGAGCCACCAGAAAATCTCCAACTAGATTGCATAGACGCCGTACTGAGGAAAATTTAATAGCATACAAAAAGTGTAGAGCACAGTTCCGTCGTGCCATGAAAGAAGCTAGATGCTAGTCTTGGGTGTCTTTTGTTTCCTCCATTAACAGTAGAACACCACCATCTTCTGTATGGAGGAAAATAGAAAAGATTGCAGGCAAATTTACCACAAACCCACCACCAGTGTTGAAGGTGAATGGTCAATATGTGACTGAAGCAAATGATGTTAGCAATGCCCTGGCTGATCATTTTTCAAATGTATCCAGCAAGTGTGAAGCAGCTCCTGGTCACCAGTATAGGAGCATTGAAGAAAAGAAAATTTTTAATTTTGCAGCGGGAAGGGAAGAGTCTAATAATTGTCCTTTTACTGAAAGAGAATTTGATTCTGCACTTGCTGATTGTAATGACACAGCCCCTGGACCTGATGGAATTCTATATGCAATGATTAAACATGTACATTTTAATACAAAGTTATTTATTTTAAGTATTATTGATAGAATATGTCATGATCATAGTTATCAAGTGTTTGGGAACTAGTCGTTATTTTAGCCTTTTTAAAACCCAGTAAGGATAAGTTTTTAGCAGCAAATTAAAGGCCAATTGCATTGACGTCTTGTTTATGTAAAATCATGGAGAAGATGGTCAATGTAAGGCTGATGTGGTACCTTGAAAAGACAAAATTATCCAGTGGGCCGATATGAATGGATTTAAATTCTCGACAAGTTGAACTACTATTGTCCATTTTTGTCGAATCCGGGGAGTACATCCTGACCCGGATATATACATTAAAGGTCAACGGATCCCATGTGTAAGTGAAGCTAAATTTTTAGGTTTGATATTTGATTGTAGGTTAAATGGGTTTCTCACTTGAAAGCGTTAAAAGCTAAATGTGTCCAGGCTCCGAATATTTTAAAAGTATTATCCCTTACATCATGGGGGTCAGACCGCCAATACTATTTTAGAATTATACAAGGCCTTGATTTTTTCCAAAATTAGTTATGAATGTGAAATATACTCCTCAGCCACCCCAAGCCAGTTAAAGATATTAGATTCTATACATCATACTGGTTTTAGATTGTCCACAGGAGCTTTTAGAACCTCATCTATCCCAAGTCTCCTTGTTGATGCTGGAGAGTTACCTCTAGACCTTTACCGAATGTCTTCTATTATTCGGTATTGGTTTAGATTGCAAAGACTCCATAATTCTTTAGCCTTTCAGATTGCAGGCCTTTTAATGCACTCAACATACTTTGAGTTGTACCCACAATCTCCTCAACCTTATGGCTTTTGGGTGAAACAATTATTTAATGGTCTTGATATAATTAGAATTAAGGTGCCTCCATTTAAGGTACTGTATCATGAATGCCTCCATGGAAATTACCAGAGGTATCATTTCGTGAATATCTGTACTTTATTGGAGTTAATATGACCGACTTAGAATCCAGGTCTCTTGTTATGGAACATATTGCAGAACATAAGGGATCGACTTTTATATATACTGATGGCTCCAAATGGTTTTAATTGTAGAGGTGCACTTCCTCTAACAGCTTCCATATTTACTGCCGAACTGTATAGCATACTAACCGCTATTGAGAAAATAGCGTTGGAAAAGGAGTGTAATTTTACATTTTTTAGTGATGCAAGGAGTGTTCTTCAAGCTTTAAAAGTTTTTAATTCTAGTAACCCTCTAGTTTTAAAGATTTTAGAATGGCTTTTTATTTTTGGTTGGTGAGGTATAATGGTTCGATGTTGTTGGGTTCCAGCACATGTAGGTGTGTCTGGGAATGAGAGGGCAGATTTACTGACGAAGAATGCGGCATCCGAGTTGCTACCAAGGAGGTATCCCATTCCCTGTAATGATTTCCCACCTAACATCAAGAAATTGTCCTCTTCGTACTCGTCACTCTTGATTGACAGATGAGTTTATACTGAAAGACTAACACCAACCATATTGCGACATCTGTTTAGTACCTTTAACAGTGAGGCATTTGTTGACCGAATGCCCTAATTATAATAACTTAAGAAATAGACATCTGTTTGAGGCTCGAGGTGAGGATGGTAGGTTCCTCCTTACCAAGATTCATGGACATGATGTGTCCTACTATGCGAGCAGCATTTTTAGATTTATTTCAGAAGCAGGTCTTCCGAAAACTATTTAACTTTTATGGATTTAATTGAATATTCTATTAATTTTTATATTAAATGAATGATATCGGCATCCATAATCTTAGATGTTAGGATGCCTGAAAACTTTAAATCAATCGATCAATCAATCTTCTCCAACTATTCTTAATACTTCTTAATTTGTCTTGTGGTCTCTCCATCTTGTTTTCAGCATCCTGCTCCACATTCACATTTCAAATACTTCCAGATGTTTCTTAGTTGCTTTTATAGTTCATGTGTTATAATACTTCCCAAGTACAGTACTTGAAATGAATGACTTCCACCACAGCTTCATCTCCAATCTGCATGTTTATTGGAGGTCCTTGCCTTCTTGCAATTTTCATTACATTGGTCTTAGATATGTTTATTTTCATTCCATACTTCTCTGCTGTCATGTTTATCTTGGTCATCATCCTTTGTGAACCTACTCTTGTGCTACAAACAACTGTCGTATTATCAGTGAACGTTAAAGTTTTCACTTTTTCTCCCTCCCACCTTACTGTAATACCATCTTCCAAATCTTCCAGTGACTCTTTCATCATTGCTTCCTAGATGTTGAACAGAATTGGTGAGAGGGAACATCCCTGTCTGATTCTTCTTCCAGGCTCTGAATCTTTGCCTGCAGTATGTGCTGTTACTGTTTGATTTTCATATAAATTTTTTATTGACCTTTTATCTATCCAATCAATGGGCATGTATTTTATAATTTTCAATAGTAATGTCCATTGAACGCTATCTATCAAATGCTTTTCCAAAGTCAATGAAACAAACAACCATTTCCTTGTGGACATGTAGAACTTTTTCTTGCATCATTCTCATACAGTCAATTGCCTCTTATGTTTCACATCCTGATCTAAATCCAAATTGGTCCTTTCCAATATATTTTTCAAATTTTGCTTTTAATCTTCCTGCTAATGTTCTAAGCATTATTGTTTATGCATGACTAATTAACCTTATTGTTTTATGTTCTGAACACTATTGTTTTTGGTTTCCTGGGGATATGGCAATCATGGAGAGGTTGCTCTCGTGCATATTTATGACTTATGGGAGCTGATTAGAATTTGTTTAAAGATATCCATTTTTGCTATTGAGGTAAGGTACTACCTAAGTTTACCCAAATGAGTGAAAAACATGTAAAGAACTGGTGGCTGAGTTTGCAAGTGAACGATGCACACAACCATATAAACTTATGTAAGCGAACAATATTACCAAATTTTTAACTTTAATTAAAAACGGATTTTGAGCAAAGCGAAAAATCTATTTTTGGGTGAGCTAGCCATGTCGTCCTGATGGAAGGTTCTTTTAGGTAGCCTTTCTAAGGGATATTTGCTACAGTGATACTCCCAGAGAAATAAACCGAAGGTTTCCAGAATTCTAACTCCTGGCACGATTCATCCGTAATATAACTTTAAGGATGTCGCATAATGTCAGGGGACGTATTTTTTAGATACGACACATAGCAGTCTTCACCCCGAATAGATTTAACTCTTTGAGGGGGAAGAGTGGCGAACGAAAGGGGAGCCGTTATCTAGGTACCCGGTGGACCCCCTCCCCGTACTACTACAGCTCATCATTCCGAACTTGCATTTAAGTTGGAATAGCCGCAGATAGAGTAGTTTCGGGTGAGGTCATTTAAGAAAGAAAGAAGGGTGGGTCCATCAGGACGACATGGCTATCTCAACCAGAAATAGATTTTTCGCTTTGCCTAAAATCCGTTTTTTGGGCTTGGCCATGCCGTAACGGGGAGAGGACGAAACACGGACCAAAATAACGCTAACAATTGAAAAGTCACGAAAAATAAATAACTCGTAAGTTATCATCCACCCAGAGGGGGAGAGGTGAGGGAGGGAGAACCCGTTGAACGCACAAAACGGAAAACGGGAAATCCGCTCACCCACCGGAGCTAAGAAAGAAAACGAGAGAAAGGGGTAACTCGTGACTGCGAACAGAAAACGGGGACCCCAAGCTCTCGCTCTCTTGGACACAAAAACAGGACTAAAAATCACACAACACTATTATAAACGTATAAAATAAAAATGTACATCCATATAACACTACGATCGAAGAATAGCATCTGCTAAAACTTAAAATAAATAGCACAGTCGAGTGACGAACGCCTCGGAGGGGCGGGTACTAAACAAATACAAAGCTAGATCGCTATCTCGTTCGTAGGCTGGACTTGCTAGCAAAAAGTACCATGAGCATAAATACACAAAAAATAATAACGGTTCTAAAGGCATAAGGCCAGGGACTTAACCAAGAACCTAAGTGACAGAGTACTAAACGGGCAGACAAAGATGAATTCCCAAACAAGTGAACAAACAATGGCCGCCATGAAAGGCCAGACGGGAATAATAAAACAGACTATACTGGATATAAAACAAAAGCCCAGTACAATAAAAAACTGTCAAAACAAACTATGGTACTTAACATTTGAATGTGTGAAGATGGAGCTTCGGACATGACAAAATAAATCCACGATTGATAAAAAAGACCGAGAGCACCACAAAAAAATTCAACACTTAAGATTCCAAAAAGAAGGATGTAGTTCAGATGGCGCTCGCGTCCTGGCGTGGGTGGTGTGGCGCTGGGGGTTGGCTAGGGCCTTTGTATCGGCCCATCCCTTTGACGAAGGAATTAACTAAATGGAAGACAACCTGTGAATAGTGGATTTCACGCGCCTTTGCTTTATACACGACACCCAAAAGGTGCTCGCGCGAGGGTTGTAACCTCAGCATTCCATGCTTTTATCTTTCTCTGGTATAATTGGAAGGTTTTATCAGAAAAGATATATAAGAAGGACTCTTTTCACCGGGCGCCACAGGTCTCTCCCCAGAAATAGATTTTTCCTACGTCAAAATCCCTTTTTTGGGCTTGGCCATGTCGTCCTGATGGAAGCATACCAGAAAAAGTACTATTTCTGTGGGTTTGTATAAGTGCCTTCTACCTCAAATGTGGTCCTTATCTAGTCTCTTAGACCTGTATATAACATTACCGTTATTTGTCATTTCCACTAAGCTTGGAACTGGCTTAGGGCTTCCTGCCCCCTGCAGGGAAAGTGTCGACATCGACAATAAGGATTCAAGGCTTGATTTTCCATAGGGACTGGAGGTAATACTTAGAGATTACACTTCTCATATCTTGGAAATCTGTACTCTGATTTCAAGTTGGGCCCTTCTAGGGTTTAATTAAAACTCTAGTACACTTTATTCGTCTGTAACTGAGATAGCAGCAATAAGACGCAAATACGTTTAGTATTTCTACCTTGCAACTAGATTATCAAATGTAGTTACAATCGGGTATGAATCTGATCCGGCATTGAAAACACATCAGGGTCCATATTTTCTCTGGGCGAAAAAATATGTAATTTCATCGAAATTATGCCATTCAATGGAGATGTGAAACCAAACCTGACTGATTTGTACAGATTTTGGGAATGCATGAACATCGTGACGCAACGTTTACTCGGCACTGGTGTTAATGGTCAGATATGCACCTATCTGGAACAGTGTGTTAATCATCGTTGTGATTTGCACTTGAAGGTAAATGTACCCATGCACCCGATGCACTGGAAAGTCCCAAAGTAGTTTACTGTTCATCGCAGCGCTAGACGACGGGTTCTATAACACTACCTGCCGCCACCACAACATGTTTTATTTCATGTACAGTACTTTCTTCGTATAGTGTCTAAAAGATTCTGGATGATCTCCACCCAGTGTATTAGCGGAGTCTTCCTAAGCCCTTGTGTTGGAAGAAATTCAACGAAGAAGCAACTTTCCTTGGATCATGACCTGCGGGTGAGCTGTCAGGATCCTCTCTGCGAATAAGTAGGTGAGCTTTGCTCTCAGTTGTCTTAGAGATAGATTTTGATCCTGAGGTTTCGCCTCCGAAGAGCTGTCCTTCCTTGAAGTCTGAAGTTCTACGAAGATAGACCTTAAGACACTCTACTGGTCATAGAGAGACATCCTCCTTCAGTGGGCAGATTCTCCAAGGACCCCACCTCTTGGTGGGTAGCTCGTTCTTGGCAAGAAAGGCAGGATCAGGAAAAGGGTTCAGTTCTCCTGTGCCTAGGAACTGAATATGGCATAAATTCCTGATAAGGCCACTATTTCACTAACTCTAGCACCTGAGGCTATTGCAAACAGAAGAATTACTTCCTGTGTTAGATCCTTTAGAGTACAGTCCTCATTGTTTAGGTTCGAAGCATTGTGCAAGACTTGACCAACGACCATGTAATGGGCTTTGTAGGGGTTGCCAGCTCGAGTCCAGCGCATGCTTTTGGTACCTTATTGAAGATTTCGCTTGTGAGGTCCACCTCAAAGGCATATAGAAGAGGTTTAGTCAGGGCCGACTTACACGAAGTTATCGTAGCGGAAGCCAGGCCTTGTTCAAGTAGATAGATGAAGAAAGACAGAAATCTGTTGAAATTTCTGTTGGTCTCCTTGTTTTCACAAAGGATACCCATTTCTTCCAAGATGATTCATATTGTCTCTTGGTTGAACTTGCCTTGTACTCTTCAATGAAGTCGAGCTTGTACTTCGAGATCCCAAACTTTTTGTTCGCTGCTAGGGCGAGAAAATCATGAGATGTAGGTTGTTGGTTCTTGAGGATGAAGCATAAACAGTTGACTTCTGAACCAGTTGGGATAAAACTGGGTTCGGTAGAGAAACAGCTTCAGTTTCAATTCTAGAACTAGAGGAAACCAATTGCTTTTTGGCCATTTGGGGGCCACTACTGCAGCTGTTCCTCTGAAGGATCTCAGCTTGTCGAGGACTTTTGGCAGGAGATTGGTTGGTGGAAACAGGTAAATCTGATTCCATCTGTTCCAGTCGAGAGACATGGCGTCTATCGCCTCTGCTTGAGGGTCCATGTTAGGGGCTAGGTAACGAGGTAGTTTCTTGTTGTCGCTCGTCGCGAAGAGGTCGATCTGCAGTTCCGGGACTTTTTCCGAGATGAAGGAGAATGATTCTACATCTAGGGACCATTCTGTCTCTATCAGCTTTCGCCTGGATAGAGCGTCCGCCATCACATTGCGAAACCCTTGAAGGTGAACTGCTGATAAGTGCCATCTTCTCTTCCTTGTCAGGTGGAAGATGGCTAATATCACATGATTGATGTGAGGTGATCTCGAGCCTTGTCGATTGGACATTTTACCATCACTTTGTTGTCCAGGACCAGTCTGATGTGGACTGCTCTGCGAGGGGATAGTCTCTTCAACGCCAGGAAGACTACCATAGCCTCCAAGATGTTGGTGTGAAAAGTTTTGAACTGGTGCCACCAATTCCCTTGTACTTTCCTTTCTTGCGAATGGCCTCCCCATCCTTCCAGGGAGGCGTCCGTGTGTATCACCACTGATGGTTGTGGTGGTTGCAAGAGAATTGTCCATGCTAGGCTCTTGGCTGTTGACCACTGCCTTGATAGTGTGCGCAATCGGGTCGGGGTCAGCTTTGTTGATCTCTTCGAGCGTTTGATGCGTATCTTCTCCAGACTCCTGACGCATCCTTTAGCTGTGCTTTTAGCACCGGGTCTGTCACTGCTGCGAACTGGAGAGAGCCCAATACTCTTTCCTGTTGGCGTCTTGAAATCCTCTTGTGTTGGATTAGTCTCTTGACAGATGATGCTATCTCTCTCCTCTTCTTTAATGGAATGGAGAGGTGGATTCCTAACCATTGAAACTTCTGAGCTGGAGAAAGGCGAGACTTCTTGCGATTGATCTTGAAGCCCAGCTGTTCCAAGAACTGGATCACCTTTCCGGCCGCTTGCAGACAAGTAGTCTTGGATGCTGCCCACACCAGTCAATCGTCAGGGTATGCTACTACTTGTACTCCTTCGGAGCGTAGTTCCCGGACGATTGTGTCCGCTAGCTTTGTGAATACCCTTGGGGCTATGTTTAGTCCAAAGGGCATGGTTGTGAAGACATATTTTGTCTTCTGTAGCCTGAATCCTAGGTAGGAGGAGAGGGGGCGACTGACTGGTAGGTGGCAGTAAGCATCTGCCAGGTCTAATGACTGTGTATGCCCCCCCCCCCCTTTTTTTTTTTTTTTTTTGTAGAAGGGTTCTTATGTGTTGCAATGTAAGCATCCGGAACCTGTTGTTCTCGATGAACTTGTTGAGTGTAGACAAGTCTAGAATGAGTCTGAGTTTGTTCGAGTCTTTCTTGGGAACACAAAACAGCCTTCCCTCGAATTTGATGGACTTCGCTTTTCTTATTACCTTCTTGTTCAAGAGTTCTGAGGTATATTCTTCCAACAAGGGGGTGGAGTGTTGGAAGAATTCTGGAAAAGGGGGTGGATTTTTGTTCCATTTCCAACGAAGTCCATTCATGATTTGGCTGTGGGCCCAGGGATCGAAGGTCCAACGATCCCGGAAGTGGAAAAGTCTGCCTCCTACTTGGAACCTCTGATTGTTTAGAGGTTCCTGAGGACTTATTTCTGTGACCGCGTCCTCCTCCACCCTTTGGGGGGTTTCCGGAGGATCCTCTTTTTGGGCCCTTACTTGTGTAGGGCCGAGAGGGGGTTGTGTGCCTCTCAAAACCTGGGTTAAAGACAGGTGACTGACCCCCCAGCTGCTGAGGGACCATCTTGAAGGTGGTTTGCGGCTTGGCTACCATTTTTGGCACTGTGGCCATGGTCATGGCCGGAAGTTGTGCAGGTCTACGTGGTCTCTTTGCCTTTCAGTTCTTAGGCTGGGGACCACTGTCTGAGGAAGATTTCCTTTTTGAAGACATGCCCCACTTTTGGAGAAGGTTCCCATTCTCCGAGGCGGCTTTGGCAATGACTTCTTGGACCAAATCTTTAGGGGAAAGGTCTCTGCCCCAGATGCATGATGAGATCAGCTTTCTGGGTTCGTGTTTTACCGTTGCTGTGGCAAACACATGCTCTCTACATGTTCTCCTTCACCTGACAAAGGCATATAAGTCCTTCACAAGGGTACCCATGTGGGACTTAGCTAAGACCATGTACATGTCTGGGGCATTAGTTAGGCTTGCACACATTTCCAGGCAGTTCTGATGAGACAAGGAAACGGAAAGTCTTTCTTTCGTCTCCTGTTCCCTTCTCAAAAGAAGGTCTGGCAACTTTGGAAGGTTCTCATTAAACTGCTGGCCTGCTATCTCCGGATCCAACTTTGAGACAGAGAAGGTTAGATGTACCTCTTTCCACTTCTCCTCGCAGGTGGGCATGGCTAGAGATAATGGTTTACATTCCTCTAGAACTGGGCAGGGTTTGCCCTCTTCGACTGCTTTCAGGATACAGTCAAGGGCTTTCACTGAAAAGGGGAAAGCTCCTGAGGAAGGAGCAATGAAGATTGGGTGCTTCTTATTCAATGCAGAGACTTTGGAGTTGGTATATCCGGCTCCTTTCAGGGGCTTGGTCAGGATGGCTTGTGCCTTGTCATGTTCGAAGACAATGACTTCCTTGGTTACCGTCTCCTCGCGGGATGCAGGTTCATCTCGCAGCCTCACGTAGCAATCTGGGTACGCTGAAAAACTGGGCCAGAATTGAAGATCTTCAAGGGGTTTTGCCCCCAACTTCTCGGAGATATAAAGCTTCCCATTCATCATGGGCATGTGCTCCGTAACCTCCAGGGGTTGGTTTCGGAGCATTGAGGGAGGTCAGATACTTTAAGGGGCTTAGCAGAGCCCCTGTAAGCGCCAGGGCATTTCCCTTTTTGTACCTCTCTCTTCGTCTCTCTGAGATCTTGCTTTATCTCTTCTTGTTCCTTCCAGAACACTGCCAACATCTGCTGGATCGACTTTAGGAGTGCCTCGCTCCTGTCGACCTGTGTAGTCGGTTGGGGAGTTGGGGCTGAAGAGGTTGACGGCATAGGTTGATATGCCATCACAGTGAACTGAGGGTCCTCAGTCACCGTCGAAACGGATCCCTCTTCCTCCGTTGGTGGTTGAACCACTTCTTCTCCAGGGCCTTCTTGCAGTAGGTCCTGTTCGGTGTAAGTGGACACCTCCGACATCCGTTCTTGATGGATGTTCATGCCTTCAAGTGCCTTATTGATGTTCATGTCCATTTTCATTTTAATGAAGGGAGGCTGGACCTGTTCCTGGGGCACTACTGCACTGGATTGCGCTTTAGGGAACAGAAGGCACCCAAGAGATTCATTAGGTAGGTAAGGTCCCGGAGAGTTCTTCTGGAACCCTCTTACCCTACGAAGGGTCCCAGTATCTCAGGGATCCAGATACGATGCAGCAGGGGGCATGAGACCTGCACATCATATGCCCACAAAAGTCCTTACTCTTTTGGTTGTAGGACACAAATACACACGTCACCATTGGCTCCTCCTGTAAAGGAAAAAAGGTGAAATAAGTACAGTGAGCCCTCGCTACTTCGCGGTTCGACCATCGCGGATTCACCACTTCGCGGGTTTTTTTCATAACCCATATATATATACATATCGTGGATTTTCCGGAAATTTCGAAAATACCATGATATCTGAAGACTCCAAATACGATATTTCGTTACCTGTAATTCCATTAAGACTGTAATTAGTAATATCTGCTCTTACTGATTGTTCATTGCATTACATATGACATATAATTCAGCACAGAAAGAAATAAAACACGAAAAGAGAATGGGATCATACGATAATTCAGTACTGTATACAGTACGTAGTAAAATTAAATCGAACATGAAACGCTAATCAGATGCAGTCATACCATATTAGAATGGTGTAAGGCTGCTGATGGCTACTACTGTACTACAAATGTAATGGATGTGCATCTTTTCCATGAATCTTTTGTATGTATACGTACGTAGTACTGCATCCAATAATATTCTTTGTTGCAAAAATCACATCTCGAATAAGCGTACGAGAGAGAGAGAGAGAGAGAGAGAGAGAGAGAGAGAGAGAGAGAGAGAGAGAGAGAGAGAGAGAGAGAGAGACATATCCTACAACAAAACAAGCGTAAAATAGCGTACGTAAAGCTGTATTATTATTATTATTATTATTATTATTATTATTATTATTGTTGTTGTTGTTTTTAAAATTATTATTGTTATTATTATTATTATCATTATTATTATTATTATTATTATCATTATTTATTATTATTATTATTATTATTATTACTGTACAGTATACGTAGGGTACCTTGTACTTTGAATTGGTAACCTACGTAGCATATAAGACGGGTTGTGATTGGTTCAAGCGCTGATAGATGACGAATCAGAACCCAAGTTTTGTTATCTAGCTTGTGATTGGTGTTTTGCCTGCATCTCCAACCCGCAGCATCTACGTATTCGCGGTCACTTTGTCTCCCGCCGTATCGCTGTGTAGATGTTGTTAAGTTATTGTGGACTTTAATCTGTTCTGTACGTGACTGTTTTAAGTTGAACTTTTTGTTGAACTTTCTGTTAAACCCTACTGTACAATGCCTCCCAAGCGTTCTGCTTCTACTAAGGCTGGTAGTGAGCCTAAACGCCACCGAAAGATGATGACGCTTGCTGAGAAGGTGACGCTTCTTGATATGTTAAAAGACGGTAAAAGTTATGCGGCCGCAGCCCGCCATTTTGGAGTCAACGAATCCACCGTTCGCTATATCAAGAAGGACGAGGCGAACATTAGAAAGACGGCTACCATCACCTTTAGCAGATCAGCGAAGCGAGTCGTTACCACGCGTAATAAAACGATCGTACGCATGGAAGGTGCTTTAGCAGTGTGGATTGCCGACTGCCGGAAGAAGAACATAGCCTTGGATACGAACACCATCCGAACCAAGGCTTTGAGCTTGTATGAGAATTTTGCGGCAAAGGAACCTCAAGACGACGATGGCGACCATGCTGAAGAAGATGATGATGTAGATGAACCTCAACCAGGGACATCCACTGATTCCCAGCGTCAGAAACAACGTTTTTCCGCCAGCAAAGGATGGTTCGCGAAGTTTCAGAAACGCTTCGGCCTTAAAAGCGTTTCCCTGCATGGCGAGGCTGCTTCGGCTGACACTGCCGCTGCTGAAACTTACGTGAACCAGACGTTCAAGAATATTATCGCCGAAGGTGGATACAAGCCGGAACAAGTGTTTAATATGGATGAGACCGGCTTGTTTTGGAAGAGAATGCCGTCGCAAACTTTCCTGTTCAAAGAGGAAGCCAAAGCCTCTGGCTTTAAAGCATTCAAGGATCACGTTACCCTCGTGATGTGTGGCAATGCTGCTGGATTTTTGCTAAAGCCGGGGCTTATTTACAAGTCGAAAAATCCTCGCGCTTTGAAAAATAAGAATAAGAATCTCCTTCCCGTGTACTGGATGCATAATCCAAAAGCATGGATTACGAAGATGCTGACCTCCAACTGGTTCCACCAGTGTTTCATCCCGCAAGTCAGTCAATATCTCTTAGAGAAGGGCTTGCCATTCAAGATCCTTCTCCTTATGGATAACGCTGGTGGACACGCAACTGACCTGTCGCGTGAGGGCGTTCAGGTTGAGTTCCTGCCACCCAACACCACGTCATTAATTCAACCGATGGACCAGGGGGTTATCAGGGCGTTCAAGGCCCTCTACACGAAGAATACCTTGGCGGACCTCGTTGCGTGTGTGGATGCTGCCCAAGAAGATGAAGATGAAAATTTTAATTTGAAGGCGTACTGGCGGCAGTACACCATAGCCACGTGCCTGCAGAACATTCAGAAGGCACTGCAAGAAATGAAACCTGCAACCGTGAATGCGAGCTGGAAGAAGTTGTGGCCCCAGATTGTTTACGACGACGAGGGATTTACTCCGTCTGAAATCCAACACTCTGCAATACGCAAATCTGTGCAGTTGGCTGCGATAATTGGAGGTGACAGGTTTGGCAACATGACGACTGAAGACGTCGACGAGTTGTTGGACTGCCATTCCCAGCCGCTAACTGCCGCAGACCTAGAAGACCTGATGAAATCTGCCAGTGAAGAAGAGAGCGAAACACAGGAAGAGACCCAAGAAAATGTCGAAGAAACAGGCTTAACATTAGAACGGCTTGCCAAGGTCTGCAACCATATAAAGGAGGTGAAAGAAATGTTGCAAGAGTGGGACGAGGATATGGTTCGGTCTATGCAATTCTGCAACAAGATCGATGAAGACATGACTCCCTACAGGATGCTCTTCGAGCGAAACAAGAAGCAGCGGCAGCAACTTCCGATCACAATGTTCTTCCAGCCTCGCAAAAAAGAGCCAGTTCCTCCTGCTAGTACGCCTTCGGAAGAAATTGAAGAAGTTTCCCAGGAAGAAGTTGAAGAGGTGTCCCAGGAAAAGACACCTCCGTCTGAAGAGACGTAAAATACTATCATTGGCTGCACAGTAGAAGACATCATCAGCTTCATCATCATCATTTCTACTGTGCAGCAAATTCATCGCCATCATCATTCAAGTTTTTCTTGAACTTCTTTCGTGGTGAGTACAGTAACAATCTTTATTTTTTACTTTAATATTCTAACATTTTAATTTCTGGGCTCGAACCTGTGCCGCCCAGTGAATAAGCTCCATTTAGCACTTATTCTTAGGTAATTTACTGCTAAATATACCAGAGAAAAAATGTAAAGGAGTGCTAGGTTAACTAGCTCGCTCACCTATTGGTGTCGGTATAAAATTGGGCGTATATTCCAGAGGTCCCGCACTATTTAGATTAATCCACGACAGAGAACCCCAATAGAGGAGAGCCGTTCAACCTCACTCGGTACTACTAACAATGCATCCGCTCAGAACCCAACTCCTTTTAGCACGACGAGTGTAGTAACCCGCATTTTTGTTGTGCTCTCGATTTTGGTTTATTTTCCATTGAATTATGGCTTCTTCGTCGGTTTCCCAGGAGACACCGTCTAAGTTAAGTACCAAGCTGGGTTTTACTGTGTTTTGAGCAACCTAGATCGTTTAATATTTATATTATAGGAGTTTATTCTCTTCGTTCATACCGATCTTGCTTGATTTCACTACAGTTGGTACTCCTGTTTTTGAGAGCTTTTAAGTTTCACTTGTGGTGTTACTATGTGTATTATTTTTATTATTAAATATTATTTGTTATTGTGAATATTCATTATTTAGCGTTTAGAATCCTCGTGGTTCAATTTTTGGGCCGATATCATTTACGTATCGTTGTGGCGGCCGACCTTCGTGCTAGGCGGCAATGTTATTTTTAGCCATCAGGTGTGTCTTTTGTGATTTAATTATTATGTTGCATGCCTTGCCCAAAAATTTTCTATGTGTTTATTCATATAATTTTTAACGCTATTACTATTATAATGAATATTTGTGCCATTACTCCGTTTGATCTGTCTGGTTGGGGATCGTCAGTTGGTAGCCCTGCTGCCTCGTATCACGTGATCCTCCCCCACGCTCCTCCTCTAGCTAGGTGGGCGGCTAGGCTTCTCCCCCCTCCACTAAGGGACCGTTGCCTTCCCTCCTTTTAGAGGGGGTAGTTCAGTGTTTATGGACTTTGTCCTCCGGGTGGCCCGGCGGGTTCGTCTCTGTCTAGTCTGGTTGGCCACCGGTCAACAGAGTTGGATCCCGGTGCACCCTATTTTATATTCACTTTTCATTCTGGCTTATGTTATATGAAACCCTCCGGGTTCGATTGGCGGTTCTTAGCTACAGTTCCGCCCCCCCTATTATTTTATAACATTTCCTATGATGATTATATATGACAGATCACTACCCCGGAGTCCCTAAATGAATTGGTATTGGATATACTTTTATTTCCCGGCCCGGGGTCTACCCCGCCCCGGGAAATCAGACACCATGTGTCTTAATTCCTTGTTATTGCATCCTTTTTTATGCTCCCGGCTCGACCGGAATGGATTGCTATACTTTAGTTTCAAGTTAGACTTATGTTTAGGCCCGGGTCCTCCGGTCCCGCCCCTATGTAAGAATATTACAGTTAAGCTCTAACCTTGCGTTAGACCTATGTTAGGCCCGGGTCCTCCGGACCCGCCCCTACCTAAGAATATTACAGTTAAGCTCTATTCTTGTGTTAGACCTATGTTAGGCCCGGGTCCTCCGGACCCGCCCCTACTTAAAGAATAGTACAGTTAAGCTCTAATCTTGTGTTAGACCTATGTTAGGCCCGGGTCCTCCGGACCCGCCCCTACTTAAGAGAATTACAGTTTCTCATATACTATTCTTTTTATAGATGGTGCATTGTCTGACGCCGGCCTGTGCAGCTGTTCTGCACCAGCCTTGTGGCCACTCCGTCTGCCGATCTCACGCCCCTTGTGGGGTTCAACTGGAAGACGTTGTGGTATGGCACCCGGATAACTGTGTGATTTGCTTCGACCTCATCACTACCCTTGGATCTGACTCGGTGAGTCCCGTTGGCTATATTGCCTTCTTATTTATTTTACTATTAGTAAGATATCTATGGTCTTGAAGGACCATTGGGAGTCTCCCTTTTATAATTCCCACTATTATTTCAGGCATCCCCGGAGCAAAAGTCTGCGGCTCGGGCCACACTGAAGGTGTGGGTTGGTGGGTTTGCCCGGAATGTGAAGTCTAAGTGGCCGTACGTTCTATCTGAGGACTACTGCACCATGGTTTACCCCAACGCCAAGTCTTCAGCTGCTGTGGCTAGGCATGTGGCAGCTCCCATCATTGCCCACATTGATGCCACTATAACGGGTCTCATCGACCCAGAGCAAGATCCATCGGACGCCCCCGGAGGTCTGGAGGACAATGTTGCCTCCATGAACCTGGACGTTGAACCAATGTTACTAGACGAGCCGGATACAGGTAGGGTGGTAAGTGAGGCAGGTGTGTCCGGCGCTGAGATTCCTATCCTCAGCCCCGCTCTTTCTTCTTCTTCTGATCGCTCTTCTTTTCTTGGATTTTCTGGGGACCGTGATTCGTCTCAACGATCATACCCGGTTCCCCCTAAGGATAAGTCTACTTCAAGAACCTTACCCAAAGCTCGCAAGCCTCACAAGACTTCTCATGGCTCTAAACATTGTACGAACCCGTCTTCAAAGACCTCTGGTTCCTCCTCTAAGTCTCACGACCCGGGAGTTCCTTCCGCCCCTCCTGCTGCTAGC
The DNA here is from genome assembly GCF_036898095.1 of Palaemon carinicauda. Taxonomy (NCBI): domain Eukaryota; kingdom Metazoa; phylum Arthropoda; class Malacostraca; order Decapoda; family Palaemonidae; genus Palaemon; species Palaemon carinicauda. The sequence goes on from NC_090739.1 coordinate 55,305,704, forward strand.
CCGGGCCTTTCCGAATCAGCCATGCTTCGCATCGTGTCGGAGATGCAGGCAAAGTTAGTTTCGGAGATGCAGTCGAGGATGGACACGATGTTCTCTAACTTCGGTCAGAGAATTGGGGCTTTAGAGCAAGGAGCTCCGGAGAGAGTCCAAAGCTCTCTCATCCCGGATGCCTCTAAGCTCCCGCCATTTGCCAAGAACAACCCCTGGCGTATGGCTCTTCATTCCCCGTTCTCAGACGGAATGTTGACTCTGGAGGGCCTTGGCACTCGTCCTCTAGAGGACTTTGAATTCTTTCCTCCTGGTCTGGCATTTCCATTTCATGGTTATGCCAGGCTTACCGAGGAAGCTTTAGTTCGATTAGACAAGGTCCCCAAAGAGACGGTCATCTTCCCGAAGGAGCAAGCCCAATCTGTTTGGGCCAGATTTTTGAACGACATCGGCTGCACTAACACCATGCTGACGCCTTATAAAAACTCCTTTACGATGTTCTTAATGGACAAGAACACCTTGACTCCATGCGTCAATAAGGTGGCAGAGCTTGCTTTTCAATATGCTCTGGAGGAGAAGCCCTTGCCTCCCATCCGAGAGGTGGATCCAATCTCCCTCCTTCTTCCCTCAGGTATTGAGTGTTGGGACAACGTCCATACCTCCTTTACCTCCGGCAAGCTTGCAGCAGACTGTGCCTCAGTTCTGTTTAGTGAGAAGCTTCCCCGTCTCCCGGAATCCCTCATTAAACAGGAATATGATTCCCGCCTACGTGTGGGCCGTACTCTAAACCTGGCCACATCCACGGAGTCGATAGCCTTGACTTACGATACGGAGAGTATTTTTAAGTCTCTCAACAAGGCTACGTTACAGTCTTTATATTATGACTTGTATGACTTCGCTACTGCTAAACGCAGATGTTGCAAGCATGTCCTAGCTGAGGCGACGATTAGGCATGAACCTAATAAACTCATCCGGTCCTCCTGTTGGGGTTCAAATCTCTTCCCCGAGGATCTCGTAGAGGAAGTCTTGGCGGAGGCCACTAGGGTTAATCAGAGCCTTAAAGCCCGTTGGGGTTTGACCCCTAAACGCAAGTATGACCCCGTAAATTATCAAGCCCGGGGTAGGAAGAAGCTTAGACCATATACCTCCACCCAGTTCAGGCAACAGCAGAGTGCCTCATCCAACTTCCGGCTGCCTCTTCCTCCATCCTCTGTTGTCCCTGCACAGCCTTCCACCTCTCAGGCTCCTTCGGATGACTATGTCACCGTTCTGCTACCTAAGAGCCAGCTTTCTGGTGCCTCCGCCACTTCCCCTGCCTTTAACCAGTCTTACGAGGCTCATAGCTCTTCCCAGAGTTATGGTAGAGGTAGAGGCTACCACCGTGGCTCTAACCAGAACAAAGGCAGGGGAAGAGCCTTTCGCAGAGGAAAGAACTTCCGAGGCGGACGTGGAGGCAACTCCTCAAACCAATACTGAGGTGCAGCAGGTAGGGGGGAGGCTCTATGCCTTACGCAACAAATGGAGGTTCAGTCCCTGGGCGTTCAGTATCATCTCCAAGGGACTGGGGTGGAGTTGGATTCAAGGACCTCCTCCTCCGAACAAATTTCGTCAACATTCCACTCCGGACCTGGTCGAATTTGTCCAGGATCTTTTACAAAAGAACGCCATACAAGAAACGAAACATCTGAAGTTTCAAGGTCGGCTGTTCAGTGTCCCGAAGAAGGATTCAGACAAGAGAAGAGTGATTCTAGATCTATCCCTTTTCAACTTGTCCATTCAATGCGACAAGTTTCGAATGCTTACCGTCTCGCAGGTGCGGACCTTACTTCCCTGTGGGGCCGTCACCACCTCTATCGATCTTACAGACGCCTACTATCACGTCCCGATAGCGAGACACTTCCGTCCGTACCTAGGCTTTCGCTTAGGGGACAAAAGTTACTCCTTCAAGGTGATGCCTTTCGGGCTCAACATCGCCCCAAGGATCTTCACAAAGTTAGCAGAAGTCGCTGTTCAGGAACTCAGGAATCAAGGGATTCAAGTAGTAGCCTATCTGGACGACTGGCTCATTTGGTCAGACACCTCCCAAAATTGCCTAAAAGCCACTCACAAAGTCATCCATTATCTTCAATCTCTAGGCTTCCAGATCAACTTCAAGAAGTCCCGTCTTCTTCCAAAATCGAAGTTCCAATGGCTCGGCCTGCAATGGGATCTTATATCTCATACTCTGTGTCTTCCCAGACCCAAGAGGTTAGAGATTGCAAGGAACACCAAACGCTTTCTCAAAGACAAAGTGAGTTCCAGACGACTCCAAGAGAGGATTCTGGGGTCCCTTCAGTTTGCCTCAGTGACGGATCTTCTTCTGAAGGCAAAATTGAAAGATATCAATCGTGTCTGGCGTTCGAGGGCGAACCGGAAGCTCCGGGACAGGAAAGTCCGCCTTCCTCCCATTCTACGGGAAAGACTTCTTCCTTGGACAAGAGCAAACAGTCTGTCAAAGTCAGTTCCCCTTCGATTTCCGCCTCCGGAATTAATCATTCACACAGACGCATCCTTATCAGGTTGGGGCGGCTATTCTCAGCTCAAGAAAGTTCAAGGTCTTTGGACTCCCTTGTTCCGCCATTTTCACATCAATGTGCTAGAGGCCATGGCAGTTCTTCTAACCCTGAAACGTCTCGCTCTTCCCAAGAAACAACACCTTCGTCTGGTCCTCGACAGCGAAGTGGTGGTCCGCTGCCTCAACAGAGGCGGGTCAAAGTCAGGGCCTCTGAACCATGTTCTAGTAGCCATATTCTCCCTAGCAGCCTCGAACCGTTGGCATCTTTCAGCTGTCCACCTGGCGGGAGTCCGGAATGTAGTGGCAGACGCCCTGTCCCGGACCTCCCCTCTAGAATCGGAATGGTCACTCGATCTAAAGTCATTTCGGTGGATTCTCTCTCAGGTTCCCGGTCTCCAAGTGGACCTCTTCGCCACGGAATCCAACCACAAATTGAGAGTATATGTGGCTCCCAATCTAGACCCTCAGGCTTACGCCACAGACGCCATGTCACAGAATTGGGACAACTGGGAAAAGATTTATCTCTTTCCCCCGGTGAATCTTTTGCTGAAAGTTCTAGACAAACTGAGATCCTTCAAGGGACAAGTAGCCTTGGTCGCACCCAACTGGCCCAAGAGCAACTGGTATCCTCTCCTGCGGGAGTTGAGACTATACCCTCACCCGATACCCAATCCGGTTCTGTCTCAGATAGTACAAACACGCGTTGTGTACGCTTTCTCAAACATTCGGAGCGCCCTAACTTTATGGACTTTATGAAGTTTGCGGCTATGCATGGTGCCAATATTGATCCTCAAAACACCTTGTTCCTAGAATCAGATAAACGGGATTCCACCATCCGCCAGTATGACTCTGCAGTTAAAAAGTTGGCAAAATTTTTAATAGACTCAGACGTGAACTGTATGAACTTGAACCTTACAGTCACTTTCTTTAGATCTTTATTAGAATCAGGTCTGGCAGCCAATACTATCACCACTATTAAATCGGCTCTGAAAAAGATCTTCCTAGTGGGTTTTAACATAGACTTAACCGACTCTTTGTTAGCTTCAATTCCGAAAGCTTGTGCCAGACTGAAATCGGTTACTCGTCCTACCCCGGTGACCTGGTTCCTTAATGACGTACTCAAATTGGCTTCTGATACCATTAACAGTTCTTGTGATTACATGCCCCTTCTCAGGAAAACACTTTTCCTGGTGAGCTTGGCTTCCGGGGCAAGAATTTCTGAATTGGCAGCCTTGTCGAGAGACCCGGGTCATATTGACTTTCTGCCTTCAGGAGAGGTCCTTCTTTCTCCTAACAAATTCTTTTTGGCTAAGAATGAAGACCCTCAAAACAGATGGACCTCCTGGAAAATTGTTCCCCTCACGCAAGATCCGTCTCTGTGCCCTGTCACTACTCTTAGGTCTTATTTATCCCGGACCTCCTCTAACTCCTCGGGGCCTCTATTCGCTAGAGAACAAGGCGGTACCATTACTATTAAAGGGATCAGGCAACAAATTTTGTATTTTATTAAACAAGCTAACCCTGACTCTTTTCCTCTTGCACATGATATCAGGGCGGTTGCCACCTCGGTGAACTTCTTTCACCACATGAATTTTACAGACCTTTCCAGGTATACAGGGTGGAAATCACCGTCAGTGTTCAAGAAACACTACCTTAAACATTTGGAAGCCCTAAAATTTTCTACAGTAGCCGCAGGGAGCGTAGTTACTCCCAAGTAACTCACAGGTTAATGCCTTGACTCTTTATCTCTCCCTCTTACCTGCCTCATTTATACCCTATTGTATTCGTTGGTCTCGCACCTGAATACTGTTATTATATTTGTAAATTTTATGCTCCTGAGTATCTGTATATATTATCACTCACGGCATTATTATACCTACCTTATTGGATTTATGTTCATATTTAAGATACCCTTATAATTGTTTTTTGGTACTCATCTCTGATTAAAGCATCCTGTATTTCCCTTACGCTTATGTTTTTTCCTTTATTTTGCAAGTTTGGTGACATTTTTCTCTTGTATAGATTCACTGGGCGGCACAGGTTCGAGCCCAGAAAAGGGATTTTGACGTAGGAAAAATCTATTTCTGGGCGAAGGACCTGTGCCGCCCAGTGAACCCTCCCAGCTCCTCTCCCTTGGAGTCCCCAAACTTTGGGTGCTAAGGAGTTGGGTTCTGAGCGGATGCATTGTTAGTAGTACCGAGTGAGGTTGAACGGCTCTCCTCTATTGGGGTTCTCTGTCGTGGATTAATCTAAATAGTGCGGGACCTCTGGAATATACGCCCAATTTTATACTGACACCAATAGGTGAGCGAGCTAGTTAACCTAGCACTCCTTTACATTTTTTCTCTGGTATATTTAGCAGTAAATTACCTAAGAATAAGTGCTAAATGGAGCTTATTCACTGGGCGGCACAGGTCCTTCGCCCAGAAATAGATTTTTCCTACGTCAAAATCCCTTATTTGTGCCTGTTTTAGTTTAGTACTGTATGCATTAAGTTAAAGGGAAGGTTTTAAAAGTCTGAAGAGTATACATGTTGTAACCTATCATATTTTTTTTGTTTAAAATTTACATTTATGTACGTAAAACAATCTCTCTCTCTCTCTCTCTCTCTCTCTCTCTCTCTCTCTCTCTCTCTCTCTCTCTCTCTCTCTCTCTCTCTCTCTCTCTCTCTCTCGTAAATTGTTTTCCTGCTTTGCTACGTACAGTATGTACTGTATGATTTTATATAGATACGGTAAATAATATTTGTAATAACATATTTTCTAAAAGCTTTTACTGTAAATATCATTATTTATCACTTTCATCATGCGCGTTAAATGCCTTCTTTGTTTACTGAGCGTGGTTGTTTACTGAGCGTACTTTATGACGCCGTCGTTTCAGGCGGCGTCATAAAGAAAAACATTTTATTTGGAAGTCCTAAGAAAAATTTAAGTAAAACATTGGTAATAACAAAATCAACATACTGTATAATCAATATAATCGATGCAAAAACTAACCTATACACAGATGTGTACACTAAATGCGTTTGTTTCTTCATTATGATCAGAGAAACGTAAACAAAACATTGGTTGCCATTTTTTATCGGGCTTTTTGGCGTGTTTAGGAAACGCATGATATAAAATCGCCTTTAATATTTGTGCCTGTTTTAGTTTAGGGTACTGTAGTACATGCATTAAGTGTTCTGTACATTAAAGGGTAGTTTGTTAACAGTACTACGTACAAGGGAAGGTTTTAAAAGTCTGAATATACATGTTAAATAAATAGGTAAATGTGGTGTCACTACTTCGCGGATTTTCACCTATCGCGGTCGGGTCTGGAACCTATCTACCGCGATAAACGAGGGTTCACTGTATACAGTTGTTTATATCATTGATTCAAATGCATACATTTAATAGTAATACTTACTATTATATTTAATAGCTTAGGATAGTTAGCTAGAAAGGAAATAGGAAAGACGCATACCTGTGTTTCCTCTCCCAGGCAATCGCTGAGACCTCAGTCAATATTAGTATTTAAATTCCCTATAAGGGAGAATACAAGGTGGAACGACTCTCGTACGTAGAGCCGGAGTTAGTGAATATTCATACTAACCTCTCCACCTGTAGAATATTAATACTGAACGGTGTTTATAAGTGTTCCGATGATCAAAGGATTCATCAGGATGTTGACGGATTACTTCAACCTCAACATGTTATGCTGTCCCAACAATAGACTGTGATAGGATACACAGAGTATGTTAGAAATACTTGCGCTACAGTATTGTTGTATACTGTAGTTTTACCAACTACTGTATTGTTGTATACTGTAGTTTTACCGGTATAATACCTGGGTTAAGCTAGTACCTGGCGGCACTAACTGATAGAGAGAGAGAGAAAGAATGGAAAGGAGGATCTCCTATTATTATAGGTTAGCACAATAATGGGAAGTGTAGGAGAGCTACTGCCGCCTACTGTCTCCTTGCCAGATTGAGAGTTCTAATGGAAGGGGAGGAATGCATCTGACACTAAAGGACAGATGGGGGAGGGAAAAGGGTCTTATAGTTAACAGGGGAGAAAGGCGGCGGCAGGTATGTCGCCTACTTTTGGCTGTAAACTAAGGAAGCATGGCTTCCTGTACCGACGACGTCATGTGCGGCAGAGGAACAAAGATTCCCTTGTCGGCGACATTGTCGGCTGTAAAACGTGTCTTATAGTTTACAGGGGAGAAAGGCGGCGGCAGGTATGCCGCCTAATTTCGGCTGTAAACCAAGGAAGCATGGCTTCCTGTGCCGACAACGTCGTGGTCGGCAGAGGAACAAAGATTCCCCTGTCAGCGACATTGTGGGCTGCAAGACAGTACACACCCTGAGTTACTGTCTTACTTCAAAGCCGGGATATTCGACGGCAAAGAAGACAGAGGGTGTAAGACTATCTAAGTCAAGCCGGAGTTTACTACTCGGCGGCGATGACGAAAGATAGGGTTTGCCGCTTGTAATGGCAGCGGCTCTGGGAGGGAGAAAGGGTTTAGCCTCTTTTTCTCTTAAAGAGAAAAGTATCGAACCATATCCATAAATTCTAGGGGATATATATCCCCCTCCGAATTAATATGGAACGATATGGTGAGGTTAAACAATGGGAATTACTTTACTAACGTATACATAACGAGTTAGACTAACCTAACTCCGGTGGGGACCGCGGCCAAGGTTGGTACCACCGGGGTCCCCGTCGTATACGAAAAGTAAAGATACAGTGGAACCTCTACATACGAATTTAATCCGTTCCAGAACCAACTTCGGATGTAGAAAATGTTCGGATGTCGAAACGAATTTTCCCATAAGAATACATGGTAATTCATTTAATTCGTTCCTCAGCCTAAAAACCCATAATAAATCCTTAATAAATGGCTACACATAATTACGCATAACAATAACATAACTGCATAATATGAAAGAAGCATGTAAAAAAGATAAATATAAAGAAATAATGAATAAAAAATGTGTTTTATTGCCACTTTACCTTAGAGACAGGCCAACGCAGGTGTAGGATTTGCTACCCAGGAGGAGACGGACGATCGGCGAGAAGGTAGACATGGTGTTAACATGTTCTTTAAATAAATACTCTCTCTCTCTCTCTCTCTCTCTCTCTCTCTCTCTCTCTCTCTCTCTCTCTCTCTCTCTCTCTCTCTCTCTCTCTCTCTCTCTCTCTCTTGTTCTTCTTCACTGTTAGTGTTAGAGACGTCTATTAATTTTTTTTCTAAGAGAGAGAGAAAGAGAGAGAGAGAGAGAGAGAGAGAGAGAGAGAGAGAGAGAGAGAGAGAGAGAGAGAGAGAGAGATTAAACAAAAATGAGATTAAACAAAAATGTGTTGTGTACATATGATTTTTACCAGCGTTAACGAGTTGAAAGACAGTTAAATGTAACTAAAAAAACAATATCAGCGAATCTGAATTCCTTTATTAACTAAAACAAATATTGATACAAACACACTCGTGTGCGTATTCGCAAACACACACACACGCACAAGGAGACACGATCGGTGAGGAGGTAGAGATGGTGACTGCGATAACATACCGTAACTTACACTACGGAAATTTTAATCTAACTAAGCTTATTTATTTTTTTATTTTATTTTTATATTTCATATTTTTCACATTTTTTTCTTTTGATTTTTCATTTTCATCACTTTCAGTGACGAGTTACGGTATGTTATCGCAGTCACCATCTCTCCCTCCTCCCTGACCGTCTCTCTTACTGCGTAGCAAAATTCTTGCACCTGTGTGTGTGTGTTTGTGCATACGCACACGAGTGTGTTTGAATCAATATTTGTTTTAGTTAATAAAGGAATTCAGATTAGCTGTTATTACTTTCTTAATTTCATTTAATTGTTTTTCAACTCGTTGACGCAGTTAAAAATCATATGTACTCTAAACACATTTTTGTTTAATCTCTCTCTCTCTCTCTCTCTCTCTCTCTCTCTCTCTCTCTCTCTCTCTCTCTCTCTCTCTCTCTCTCTCTCTCTCGGAAAAAAAATAATAGACGTAGACGTATCTAACACTACAACAGCGAAGAAGAACGAGAGAGAGAGAGAGAGAGAGAGAGAGAGAGAGAGAGATTTTATTTAAAGAACATGTTAATGCTATGTTTAGAGAGAAACAGAAAAAGAGAGAAGTCTTATTTAAAAGAGCTTGTTAACGCTATCTTGGTTTTCTTTGCTTCACTTTTTTCTTTCATTCTATTCATCACGCTGGCCCTTCTCACAAATGATCGTTGCCAACAATCTCTTTGTCCTTTATCCCTATCAATAAAAGGCGATCTATCTCTTCCAGGGTATTGCTACGATGTCTTGTAATAATGGTGATCCCCTTCGATGGTTATTTGCTTTAATGGCTGCCTTCAGCTTGATGATCCTCGAGATCATAGGCCTATTCCGGCCATATTGTTTAGCCATACAGTATCACTCACATGCACACTGCTCTCATGTTTTTCTATAATTTCTTGCTTCAATTCTAATGAAAGAATTGCCTTCTTCCTGTACTGAAACTTAGCTTCTTAGGCACCATGATTATAGGTAAAATCACAAAGGAAATGTGAGAAAAGGAAGCAAATAAGCACTGTTAATAACAGACCAAACAGAGGACAACCACATGATACACACAAGAACAGAGAACTGAGCACTCGACACTCAATGGCGTAATGTTTACTTCGTGTGTCGAAATAAAATTCGGGTGTAGAGTCAAAAATTTGCTCGAATTTTACTTCGGATGTTGGAAAATTCGGATGTAGATACGTTCGGATGTAGAGGTTCCACTGTACATATCGGAAGAGGAATAATTGAATAGTATGCACTATCTTCACTAGTATAATTTGCCTAACTAGCTAGAAATTTTTTTTATAGCTAAATACCGGGAGTGTCGCATTACTGACTAATTAGAATGTATTTATCACGAGCGACAGCGGTCTGAAAATGGCCACCTCCAGTGTCAGCTACGCTCAACCAAACACACTTAAATTATTCGAATTTAACTGTGAGAAGGGAGCCTTAAAATTATACACAGGAAAGATTAGATACCCAACTTTCCAGAGGATGAAGATGCTGAAGATCCCATGATAATATTCTGAAATCCGTAACAAACACCTGGAATAGCGTAGGAGTGCACTTAGCTTAAATGCTACAGATTAAAGGAAGGATGAGCTGTAGAACTATAGTACAGGGAGGGGGTCCACCGGGTACCTAGATAACAGCTCCCCTTTCGTTCCCCACTCTTCCCCCTCAAAGAGGTAAATCTATTCGGGGTGAAGATTGCTGTGTCGTATCTAAAAAATATGTCCCCAGATATTATGTGACATCCTTAAAGTTATATTAAGGATGAATTGTGCCAGGAGTTAGAATTCTGGAAACCTTCGGTTTATTTCTCTGGGAGTATCATTGTAGCAAATATCCCTTAGAAAGGCTACCTAAAGGAACCTTCCATCAGGACGACATGGCCGAGCCCAAAAATGAAGATATTTTTATCTAAAGGAATCATATGATTTGTCATGCCATCCAAATATTAATAAGAGGTTGGTAAGGGACGATTATTTCATCGAGAGGAATGTTATAAGATCCAGATTGCCATCTTGACATATATGGCATAAGCAGTTGTTTAACCCTGGATAGGTACGGTGGGTCGTTCGCGACCCCAAGCGTCAAAAAAAAACAGGTTTTTCTCACGTGACTCAGCCCCGTGACTGAATTTGTGGGTGATCGACCTGCAGGAGGTGTCTCCCCTACACGCTCTAGTAGTGTCCAGATGTGCATTGCTGTAGCTGTACTCCTTCCCCGATTTCTGAGACGAGTCGGGGTCGTTCGCGACCGAGTTTACCCTTCTAAGGTAGTTTGCATAATTATCAAAGTTATTACGTATTATGAAATTGTCGTAGAATGGTGCAACTTGTATAGGTTATCAGTTGTGGAAAGTCTTGGTGGATTGTTTGGCTACCATGTGCATGATTTTTTTTTTAGTTAAAATGTCATTCATCACCACGAGGACCATTTTACCGCGATTGCCCCTTTTTCATTTTTTTTCATTTTTTTGCCAAGTCATTTTTCCGTAAGATATTGCTAAATAGTGTCGTAAAACTTTTGCTTGTTTAGTGTTGGAAAGTGTGTCTAGATGATCTGGCTACCCATGCATGACTTTGTTTTTGTCAGATACGACGTAGTTATTGGTATATTGGGTATTTAACTGCGGTTACCAATTTCTGTTTTTTTTCAATATTTGTAAAAATTACTACGTAGTAAGGAATTGCCGTATATTATTCATTTTTTTTTCATGTTTATGTGTTAGAAAGTGTGCCTTGATGGTTGGGCTAACACGTGCATGTCTTTTTTTTTATCTGAGATGCCGTATATTAGAATGTCGGGCATTTTACCGCGAGTACCCCTTTTTCATTTTTTTTCATTTTTTTGCCAAGTCATTTTTCCGTAAGATATTGCGAAATAGTGTCGTAAAACTTTTGCTTTTTTAGTGTTGGAAAGTGTGTCTAGATGATCTGGCTACCCATGCGTGATTTTGTTTTTGTCAGATACGACGTAGTTATTGGTATATTGGGTATTTAACTGCGGTTGCCAATTTCTGTTTTTTTTCAATATTTGTAAAAATTTACTACGTAGTAAGGAATTGCCGTATATTATTGATTTTTTTTTCATGTTTATGTGTTAGAAAGTGTGCCTTGATGGTTGGGCTAACACGTGCATGTCTTTTTTTTTTATCTGAGATGCCGTATATTAGAATGTTGGGCATTTTTCCGCGAGTGCCCCTTTTTATTTGTTTTGCATATTTTTGCTTAGTCATGTTAACGTAAGGAATTGGCAAGTAGTGTCGCAAAACTTATATTTTTATAGTGTTGGAAAGTGTTTCTAGATGATCTGGCTACCCATGCCTATTTTTTTTTTAGCCAGATATGGCGTATATATAAGTATGTGTTCGATTTTCCTGTGATTGCCATTTTTTCGTTTTTTCCCATTTCTTTCAAAATTACTACGTACTAAGGAACTATCACAGAGTAATGATTCATTTATATGTTTATTTGTCGGAAAATGTGCCTTGATGGTTTGCCTAGCACGTGGCTGAAATTTTTTTTTTCTGAAATACCGTATATTAGAATGGCCATTTTTCCACGAGTGCCCCTTTTTATTTGTTTTGCATTTTTTTGCTTAGTCATGTTACCGTAAGGAATTGGCAAGTAGTGTCGCAAAACTTATAATTTTATAGTGTTGGAAAGTGTTTCTAGATGATCTGGCTACCCATGCCTATCTTTTTTTTTTAGCCAGATATGGCGTATATATAGGTATGTGTTCGATTTTCCTGTGATTGCCATTTTTTCGTTTTTTCCCATTTCTTTCAAAATTACTACGTACTAAGGAACTATCACAGAGTAATGATTCATTTAGATGTTTATTTGTCGGAAAATGTGCCTTGATGGTTTGCCTAGCACGTGGCTGAATTTTTTTTTTCTGAAATGCCGTATATTAGAATGTTAGCCATTTTTCCGCGAGTGCCCCTTTTTATTTGTTTTGCATTTTTTCGCTTAGTCATGTTACCGTAAGGAATTGGCAAGTAGTGTCGCAAAACTTATATTTTTATAGTGTTGGAAAGTGTTTCTAGATGATCTGGCTACCCATGCCTATCTTTTTTTTAGCCAGATATGGCGTATATATAGGTATGTGTTCGATTTTCCGGTGATTGCCATTTTTTCGTTTTTTCCCAATTCTTTCAAAATTACTACGTACTAAGGAACTATCACAGAGTAATGATTCCTCTAGATGTTTATTTGTCGGAAAATTTTGTTTACTTTTTTTTTTGATTGAATATCATCAAATTTTTTTAGCTAAAATATTATATTGTTTTACATTTTTTTTTTCGATTTTATTTCCCTTCAAAAAAATTTTTTTGGGTCAGAATTTTAATTTTATAGTCGTAAAATAATCGACAATTATCCAGCAACCCACCATACAATTTTTATGCATATCCAATAATAATTAGATTAGTAAATAACACCTTGAAATTGACATACCCTTCCTACATTTCAAGTGGCAGATTAGGGAGTCTGAGTCAGTGTGGTTGGCGGCCATTTTGTGGACATATCCGAAGCGTAAGCTGCCCTATCTATATATATTCTTGTTCCCTATAGAATTTGTGATATTTTGGTATATTTTTACCTGTATAAATATCATATTATATATTAAATATATGTATTTTTTTACGAAATTTCTAAGTACTCAAAAAATTACCTTTAGATATGGCCCCTGATATAAATGTAATTTACAAAATAATGAAGATTTTTTTACATATTTCTATTTTAGGATAACATATGTTTATTCCCTAAAAAAATTAGCCACTTCCTATTTCATTTGGGTACCCAAAAAAATTCATGAAATTTGGACAAGTTTTTTTGGCCAAAAAAAGTTACCCTTTTTTTCTCATTTCAGATCTTCACATCCATGGGTCTGACTTCATCCAAAATACATCAAGATGTGTCCTAAACATTCAAGAATCAATTCCTAAAAGGATTTGTGTATATATGTATAAACTTTTTTTTTATGAATTTTTATGTCAGGTCTTTTTTTTTTCTACTTAATTTTTTAAAATATTTATAATAAATAGTTTTTCTGCAGATGAGTAGTATTTATCTTTACAGTTGTTTTAAGCATTCATTGAAGTTTTTTTTGGCAAAAGAAAAAAGGAGGTTACTGCAAAAACTGATTTTTCAAGAATTTTTTTTGGCGTCGGGGTCGTTCGCGTCCGAGTATACCCTTAAAGGGGTGTCCGAGGAGCGTACCTATCCAGGGTTAAAGGCTCTTACTTAAGTGAGAGGATGAATATAAGAATCCTGGCTACCATCTTGATCATCAGCCACGCAATCTAGTTGTTTAAAAGAGTAGATAGATATGCTGGAATATGAGGGTTTCACGTCAGAAGAGTCGAAAGTAAATATAGAATTTGAGGTTCTAGAAGAGGATTAGGAATCTTGAATGTGCTGTAAACCATCACAACCATTACTGAATGTCGCATTATTACTGCTAGCTACCACTTGAGGTGTTAATGTAGGGTTTGAAGTAGGGAAAGTTAGACTTGAAATATTACCCTTAATTGAAGACTTATTGGTCTTGTGAGCTTCCACTAAAGAAGCTAATAACATTAGAATATTTATGAGTTCAGGACTATCAACACTAAACCTGTTAAGATTGCAGCAGAGTTAAAGACTGGAGTAGCATTATCATCTTCATTCCTTGTATAACCAACCAGCCTAGTCTCCATATTTTCCCTTTAACTTAAAGTGAGGGTTCTTTTATGCAAAAACTTTAATCTGTTTAGCAACCGTGAAACCTTCTCTCCAAAGAGCAATGGAGAGGCCTTCGCACTCCTCCCAGCAATTCTTTTAAATTGAAAAAATTGTTGTCGGCACAAGTCATACCCAGAATGCAGATCATGATCATCCCAAAAACAATTCCTTTGCACAAATATGCAGAAATTCTTAAGACAACCGGGAGAAGACATCTTTAGCCACAAAAATAGATAAAAACAATTAAGACCCTGACAATCTAAAGACCATGCCATGGCATCACCAAGTTGACTCTCAGATGTGAAAAGTGATGCTACATGCACAGCATGTTACTGTTGGTAGTTATTGGTAAGTCTTGTTACTGTTCATTATTACTGTAGAGTCATTAGTATTTTGGGAAAGAAAAATGAAATTTTCCCCTTTTTAAAGGGTAACATCAACATATCAAACTTCCGAAGATGAAAGCGATACAGTATGAACATTCGACAAGGTACAGTACATAGAAATAATGCCGTACACTATAGCACTAAAATGCACCTAGTGATAATACAGTACACGTAAAGTACTGTATAGTACAATGTTATGTTAACAAAAATCATTTTCTCTCTCTCTCTCTCTCTCTCTCTCTCTCGATGGCCAGGCACTTTGCTGAAGTGAGAGTGCTTGTGCAATGCGATGAAAGGGTGGGCGATGGCGGTGGGAAGGTTTTTTTTCCAACCCGATAGGTTTAACCTTGCCGCTAAGACCAGTTCTGGGCATCCAGAATAAGACCAGACCACTATTAACTCATTTACATTTTTATATTTCTGTTTTTCTCTCTTTTTAACTCTTCTATCCAAACTCTCAACTTTCAATCTCCAGGCTTGAAAAAAAAATTAGATACTTAGATACGATGGCTGTTTATAACTAGCCTATACTGTACGCATATAGACATTAAGGAGCTGACAGCTACCTCATACACCAGAGCAGAGGCTTTGGAACCTCTATAAATAACACTAGGAACTCATTCACAGATTTCGAGATACTGGGACAGAGGCATCCAAGGGTCACGGGATGCAAGAATGGAATAGTGCTATTAGTCCCCAACAAAGCATATTCCTAATGTGTAATAGCTAACCACTCCCTGTGACTGACTCCTAGCTAAATAGGCTCAACTGCTCATGAGGTTGACGTAGCTTTTTTGCCTTTATTGGTGTCCTGGCCAACTATAAAATCCAGTTGCTGGTTCTTGCTAATACTCAGTAGTACCCAAGAGTCTGGCTGTTCTTGTATGTCCTGAAATCCCAGTAAGTGCTAGCCTTCTGCTGTCAATTCTGGTGAGAAAACAAGCTTCTTCCTTTTGCTGCACAGTTAGGAGATGCTGCACGTTAGGGACAGCCTAACTTTTAGGAGACGTAACTGTTGGTTTGGGAGCACTTATGGGAGGTTAGGGACAGAAAAGATAGAAAGTCATTCTGGATTAAGCGGATTCAGCAGCAGGTGGGTAACTATCGTCTATCCCCCCCCCCACCCCACCCCACCTTTTTTACACTAGTAGTCACAAAGCAAATAATTAAAGATGCTATTAGCCGTGATTTCCAAATATACGCAGTAGACAATATCACAGAGAAATTAATCATGAGTGAGAAACTGAAGTTAAAGCACTAATGTGAGAAAAGCCAAATAAACAAATGGTGCATAGACTTCAAAGAAGGGTGCTCTGCAAGCCTGCACAGTGATAGTGTATTCCTGTTGTCAGCAGGAACAGGAAATAGAAAAATGGAAAAATTAAAACTAAGAAATAAGAAAACAAATGATAGAAGTCATGTCCAAGTTCCAACAGTTGAAAATAAGGAAGAAAGAAGTTATAGATGATGTGGTAGGAAATGGGATTAGCATCCAAGAAATACATAATAGGGTAAAATCAAGTATAGAACCTAGATAGGAAATAATCAACAAAAGCAGAGAGTTCATGAAACCCACTAGAAGAAGAGTAGCTGAGGCCACGAAGACTAAACAACAGCCTAGAAATGTAGCTATCACCGAAAATAGATTCAGCCCCCTAGCAGGGGAAAAGGAAGATGAGACATTGATAATTGGAGAGACTATGGTAAAGGACCAAGTCGAGAGCTTCGGTCTCAAAAAGAGGATAAAGGTGAGGTCCTATCCAGGTGCCAGTGCACAGAAGATAGAAGTAGTAGTTAGTAAAACTACACCAGAGAACATGATGACCACTATTATTATTCAGGCAACTGGAAGTGACCTATTCCTAAGAAGATATACTGCTGGCCAAACAGAACCTTTGGTGAAACAACTAGAAAAAACTGTTGGAACAGCTAGAAAAAAGACCAATAATACTATAGTTATAGGTATTCTCCCAAGACTCAATGTCAGTCACTTCACCCTCATTAAGCCAATAGGGATAAAAGAAAGGCTTAAGGCCACATGCCAGAGAAAGAAAATAAAATTTCTAGATCTGTGGGACACTTTATACGGCAAGAGAAAATTATACAAAAGAAATGGAATACACTCTAGTGAAGAAGGCAAGAGAGTATACGGAAACCAACTTACTCTCAGCCTGTAAAATTACTTTAGCACAGTAGACCAAGAACAACCTAGACCCTTAGAAAATCCTCCAAAAACAAATAGAGGAAATTTGGCCAAAAACTTGGATAATACAGATAAAATTAAACTAAAACACTAATAAATCAGGGAAACTAGCAAAGCCACAGAGGAAGAGAAAACAAAAAAAATTCTCAGAATGGTTCAATTCAATGCTCAGTCAGTTAGAAACAGAATGGAAAATGTCAGGGCAATGATAGCTAGTGAGGACTAGATGTCGTAGGCATTACCAAGACCTGGATCCTGAAAAAAACAAAGGATTTTATTGGAGAATACGAAATTGCAGGTTTCAAGCTTTTCGAGAAGGATCTCCTTACCAAAAAAGGTGGAGGGGTAATGCTCTATGTTAAAAATGAATTAAACCCTATAGAAATTATATTAGAAACTAAATGTGAAGTGATGGAGTGCAAATAACCTCATAGGAAAAAACATGCCCATACCTGTAATATACAGACCACCATATCAAACACAAGAACAGGTTGAAGAGCTGTATTGACAACTTGGACAAGAAGTTAAAAATAAGTCAACTGTCTTAATGGTAGACTTCAATGCAATAGTAAACTGGGACACTATGAATTCTACATCAAACACAGAGAGACATAGGCCACTAGAATTTGTCAACAATGAATTCCTCCATCAGTGGGTCGATAAACCAACTAGAGGAAACAACATACTAGATATTGTGCTAACAACAGAAGAAAATTAGTATCCAGTGTTTCAGTAGGCAAAAATATTGGCAAAAGTGACCACAAAATAGTTAGGTTTCAGGTAAATATTCTTCATCTAAAAGAGAGGAAAATTATGAAAAAGTTAGACTACAGACGTAGTAACTGGGTAAAACTGAAGGAATATACCAAGAATTTAGAATACGACGAGACAGGGAACTTAGATACACTATGGGACTCGTTTGTAGAAATGTATAAGAAAAAGGGCCAAATGTATACTGCATACAAAGATTTTACAAAATGGAACTCCACAACCTAAGTGTTCAGCAGTGAAATAGCCAATGCAATAAGAAGTAGAGACAGCAAACATAAATCAGTGGGTCTGAAATTTCCGAGAAGAAGAAGTTAAGCCGAAAAGCAGATAAACCAGTTAGAAAGGCCAAGATCAATGAAGAGAAAAGAGTAGCTTCAGCTAGTAAAGAAAATCCAAAAGAATTTTTTGCACATGTAAACAGAAAACCAATAAAAAACATTATCCCATTAAGAGACTCGGAGGGTAATCTTATAACAAATGATTTGGAAAAAGCCGGACTGATGAATTCATATTTCACAACTGTATTCACTAGGGAAGAATCAACTATCCTCCCTGAACCTTCTATCAATTATGAAGGGTCACAACCATTAAATAGAATCACCTTTACAATGAATGATGTCTAAAAGAAAATAAAAGGACTCGGTAAGTCTAAGGCACCAGGTCCAAATGATATTCATCCAAGAGAGATTATAGAACTAAAAGGAGGTATAACCCCACACTTTTATAAAATGTTCCGAAAGACAAGCCAACGAAAGAAAGGTACCACAAGGATGGAAACTAGGCAGTGTCCCTCCAATCTACAAGAAGGTACCAAAAGAAGAACCTATACAGTATGTCTTAACTTCAGTGCCTTGCAAAATTTTTAATCAATTATAGTAGATTCAGTGGTAGAAAATATAGAGAAAAACAATCTTCTGATAGACAGCCAATATGGTTTGAGACGAGAGAGATCATGTGTGACAAATCTTTTGGAATATTCCACAATATATTTAGCATTTATGACAAAAGCAGGGCAATAGACATCATATAATTGGATTTTCAAAAGGCTTTTGACAAACTTCCTCATAAAAAATTAATGGACAAAATTAGAGCTCTAGGCATCATTGATGAGCCAGCTAAATGGGTCGAAGATTGGCTAACAAACAGAAAACAGAGAGTTGTAATCAATGGAGAAGCTTCAGATTGTGCAGCTGTTACAAGCGGAGTACCTCAAGGATCCGTCCTTGGCCCATTGCTATTTCTGATCTACATTAATGACATAGATTTAGGATTAACTAGTAGAATAGCCAAATTTGCCCATGATACTAAATTAGTCATAAATGCTGCAAACTCAGAAAATGTAGAAGCCTTAAGAGACGATCTAATGAAACTAGAAGAATGGTTCAGAAAAGGGCAAATGCCTTTCAACTTTGGGAAATGTGAAGCCATGCACATAGGTTATAGTAACTCACAATCAGATTACTCACTCCTGGGTAATGAAATAGAACGTGTGGACCAAGAGGAAGATCTTGGTATTATTATCCGCAAGGATAAAAGCTAAAAAGAAGCACAGAAACTAATAGGCTACATAAAGAGACAATTCAAATATAGAAACAAAGACATTGTACTACAGCTGTGCACATCACTAGTAAGACACCATCTAGAGTATGAAGCCCAATTCTGGGCTCCAAATAATCAGGAGGATATAGATAGACTGGATGCAGTACAAGCTAGGGTCACCAAACTAGTTCCAACATTAAAGCAATTTGGATATAGACGGAAGATGGAACTGTTGAGTTTCTATCCATGACAGTGGTAAATATAAATAATAATAGGAGGGTAAGACAACCTTTAACTGGTACTTAACGGGAAATACTGTGGTACTCTCCACAAAGAGACTTATTACCTCACCTTTGACCTTCTACAAGAATACGTAATATAGTACTTAAGAAATTGGAACGTACTGCAGAGCCCTCTAACTTATTGATTTTTAACCATCATGTACAGGTACATATGTACTATGTTAATAATTAGGGTAAACTTGAGATCATACTCTTACATCCCCACTTGATCTCATACTAAGTAATCAATTACATATCTTACAAACAATACAATTTACAACATCAATTACATGATAAAAATTGTCAAGTTTCATACAATAAGTTATAAACAATTTAACAATCTTTTGGTGATATATTTGTTTAGTGAGAACAGCCATATTTTTATATGTAGGCACATAAAACAATTCAACAAGACCATCAACTACAACATGATAACACACATCTATATGTTTCATTCTTTGCTGTTTAACCCTTTTACCCCCAAGCTATTTGGAACTTTCCAACCCTTAACCCCCAGGCATTTTTTTTTTCAAGCACATTTTGCAATATATTTTTTTAAATTGCTCTAACAGCCTTAATTTTCATCATAGAGAGGTCAAGTTGGTCTCATTATTTTGGAAAATGCCTGAAGTTTCTCATAAAGTTATCAAAAATATGCAAAAAATGTAAATAGCAGTTTCTTGCAAGGACATACTGGTTCGTCCATGGTGTAAAGGGATGAGTTTTGTGAAACGTAGCAGTACATCCATTGTGGGTAAAAGGGTTAATGGGATTCCTTGCTAAAGCTCCTTGGCTATCAACGCCTATACAAACGTTGTGTATCTTGACTAGTAAGTATAAATGCTAACAGCTTCCTAAGGAACAAAGCTTCTAGGATACAAGCTGAAAGTGCAATATTTATTCAGCCGCGCAACTAGATAGAGCAACAACATTTTGCTTCTTGCTTTTCCATGAAATAAATGCACTGTTTTTGCTCAATCTGTAGATATAGCCAGAGATACTCTTATAATCTGAATAATACAAGGCCCAATTTGCATCACTAGAACCTTGTAGACTAATAGGACCATTTGACTTTCTAAATTCTAAAGCATAATCTAAGTTCCCCTTCAAGTACCTTAGTCCACTTTTTCTACATTCATATCTCTGACAGTAGATTTTGACATCTTTTGTGGCAGCTTTGTAACTATATAACTTAAATCTGGTCTAGTGGCCATCATGGCATAAATCAAACTGCCGAAAAATTTCGGTACAATCTTCGATCATCTAAGATAGGAGATACATCTTCATCTTTATCTAAACCAAATTTACAAGGAGACACTAGGTTTACATTCGTTCATTCCAAAATTCTTTAAAAAATTTTCAAAATATTGTTTCTGTGACATAACAATACAATCATTCTTTGTTTTGAACTCTATACCTAAGAACCATCTCAATTCACCTAGATCCTTCATTCTAAATATACATGACAGAGACAGTTTAACACCCTTCAACAAAGTTTCATTACTAGCTGCGATGATAATGTCGTCAACCCAGAAAATTATAATTACTCTCTTAACTTTAACTATCTTTCTGAAAACACAAGGATTTGCATCTGAATGTTCAAATCCATTTTGAGATAATTGACTGTGTAAGAAACTATTCCAGTTTCTATCACTCTTTTAGCCCATATAATGACTTCTTTAATTTCCAAACTAGGTTCTCGTTACCATTACTGTTCTCACTATAACCCTCAGGTTGGGTTACATATAATTCACAATCGGCACACTTAAGTAGGCAGTTTTTATATCCATTTGATGTACAATTAAATTTTGTTCTACATGTCCTTGCATTAACATAATGATAGATGTCATATGAGCTGTTGGGAAAAGGTTTCTGTATAATCTATATTCTCTTTCTGTGCATAACCTTTAGCTACATATCTTGCCTTGTATTTTACATGTCCACCTACATCAAATTTTGTAGCATAAAACCATCTTCCACCAATAACATTTTTACCTACAGGCAACTTTGTCACTTCAAATGTATTATTTTCAACAAGTGATTCAATCTCTGAATCGATCACTCATTTGATTCTTCACATCTCATAGCATCATCATATGTTTGAGTTACATAACTCATACGATGACAATAACCATTAGTGATATTTGTGTGATCTGATAAACATTCTACATAGTCATTAAGATACTTCGGTCTACTACATTCTTTGCTTGGGTATCTTCATACATTTACATCTTCCCGTTGTTGATGAACATTTGATTCAATAGTATTCTCTCTTCCAGTACTTTCAAGTTTGACATCATCTTATCTAACATAATAATCATCATCATCATCATCATTTTGTTTGTCAACAATTTCCTCTAAATCTTACACATCTGACTCTTATATACCAGATAAACAGGACTTCCTTTATCATATCCAACAAATACTCCTTCCTCACTCTTCACATTTTGATTTCTTCCCATCATTCACGCTGCTGACATAACGGCATAGGTCCACACATATTTCAGAAATCAGAATCTAAAAGTAAACACCTAGCCATTTCAAATAATGTTCTAAACTGCCTTTCTGCTAACCTGTTCTGATGAGGAGACTTGGGTGCAGAAGTATCATGCTTTATTTGGTTTTCTACCATCAACTCTTTGAACTCTCTCTCTTCTTGAACTCGCCCCCATTATCACTTCTCAACCTTTTAACATAACCATAGGGGCCTACATTTGCTAAAGATTCCCTTGTGGCTTGAATAGTATCTCTTTTACTCTTTAGAAAATATACCATAACTAATCTTGAATAGTCATCAGTAAAATTCAAAGCAGCGTACCTAAAACCTTCTCTAGCTGTAGGATCTACTGGGTCTGCTAAGTCACAATGTACAAGTTCAAGAGGAGACTTTGCCCTAGCATCAGGTATTCTTGACCTCTCATTTACCATTTTACCTTTGATACAAACTGTACAATCTTAGCTTCAGCTAAACTAACCTGGCTACCATCAGCCAATTCTATGCAATGCTCATCACTAACAAAATTGCGATCAAAGAAAGTAAATTTCTCCTCATCATTCACTGTGTGTGTAGTTGCACCAGTGTATACTAATAAAGAACTTACATAATCTGAATTCATATATCACTTACCAATGGATCTATTTTCACCCAGCTGTAGTCCTGCAGTAGACATTTTAAAACAAAATGAATGAGAACCTTCAACCTGTTCCATATTCTTAACAGTCTTTGTTCTTCCTCCTACAATATCTAGTGTCGTGGGTACTGTTTTTGCATACATTACACCATCATTCCTGCCTGTGAGAGTGATTTGAAAAAGTTGTTTTCTCACATTAAGGATTTCCACGTTTATGGCCTTCTTTTTGACAAACATAGCACAACATCGCACATGCATGGCCACAGTCTTTACCTTGAAAGGTCTTTTGTACAGCAATCTTCATTACACTCTCTGATTCATTACAACAAAACGTTTTGGTTTCTTCATAGCTGTGCAAATTTACTTTGAGTTCACTAAATGTTAAGTGCTTTTCTTTCTGAGTAATTACTGTAGAAAATGGTTTGAATTCTAAGGGTAGTCCTTTGATAACTATTGCAACCAGTAAACTATCACTTATCTCTTCACCAGCATTTTTCAAAGTAGCAGCTGTGTTATCACATAATCGGTCACAGTTTCTGTGTAGGATTTTTATTTAGACGTAAGTTCCGTATATAAACTTATAACTTGTGGTTTTCTACTTGAAAAGAAGTGTTCACGCAAAATCTTCAAAGCACCTCGACCGTCGTCCTTAGCACCTCAGGTAACTAACGATAAACTTCTGTTGTCCAAATACCGAATAGTTTTGGTAAAAGCTTCAACGTTACATTCTTCATCCAGGTCAGCGTGTGCTACACCACCTCCGTCAGCAGGTAGGACAATGTTGTGTAACTTCTGGAGCCATAAATACCCCAGGAATTTGACTTCCCACAATTCATACTTGCGTTCATCACTGTTGAACATTAATCGGCTCCTGGGCCCATAATCTGTTGAGCTTCTATCCATGACGGTGGTAAATATAAGTGATAGTAGGATGGCAAAACAACCTTTGACATACTACTTAACGGGACATACTGCGGTACTCTCCACAAAGAGACTTATTACCTCACCTTTGACCTTCTGCAAGGATACGTAATATAGTACTTAAGAAGTTGGAATGTACTACTGGGCCCTCTACTTTATTGATTTTCAACTATCATGTACACGTACATATGTACCATATTAATAATTAGGGTAAACGTGAGATCATACTCTTAACAGGAATGTTTGAACTTATTTGATCTACAAACTCGACGACTAAGGGGACAGTTAATAAAAGCATTCAAAATTCTTAAAGGAATAAAAAATGTAGATTACAACAATCTATTTATGCTTAGCACAAATCAGTCTAGAGGTAACGGATACAAACTGGAATTGAAAAGATACTACACCACTCAATGTGGCAATTTATTTACATACAGAATAGCAAATACTAGGAATAGACTTTCAGTGGATGTAGTAAATAGTAACACAGTAAACGAGTTCAAGAATAAGTTAGACAAGATCATAAGAATTATAAATGCTTAAACTAAATCGCTCTACCGAAGAGCAAATGGAGTCTCCGAGGGTGGACTAGAATGTCTTTTGAGACATCCAAATTTGTTGTAACACACACACACTCTCTCTCTCTCTCTCTCTCTCTCTCTCTCTCTCTCTCTCTCTCTCTCTCTCTCTCTCTCTCTCTCTCTCTCTCTCTCTCTCTCTGTTGAAGTGAGAGAGCTTGCATTGATGCGAGAAGCTGGGGGCGATGGTGGCTGAGAGGCTTACTCCAAATCCAGTAGGTTTAATCTTACCGCTAAGACCAGCTCTGAGCATCCAGACTAGGACCAAACCACTACAGTATTAACTCTTCTACATTTTCACGTCGTTTTTTTTCTTTCTCAATACTTCTATCCAAACTCTCAACTTTCAATCTCTCCTGGCTTAAATAAAAAAGTAAAAAAGAATATTGAAAAGAAAAAAGAAAATAAATTAGATATTTAGATACAACGGCTAATTATAGCTAGGCTACACATATTTAGACATTAAGGAGCTGACACCTACCTCATGTGTCAGAGCTGAGGCTTTGGAACCTCTATAAACAACGCTAGGATCTTTCACAGATTTTGAGATACCGGGACGGAGGAATCCTAGGATGACAGGGGATGCAAGAATGGAATTGTGCTATTAGTGCCCTGCAAAGCACATTCCTTAAGTGCAATAGTTGACCAACCCCTAATGAAAAAGGCTGAACTGCTCATAAGGTTACCATAGCTTTTGTGCCTTGTTGGAATCCTAGCCAACGAAAAAACCCAGTTGCTGCTTCTTGGTAATGCCCAGTAATACCCAAGAGTCTGGCGGTTATAGGATGTCCAGGAAATCCTTGTAATTGCTAGCCCTCTGCTGTCAATCCTGGTGAGAAACAGACTTCCGCCTTGTGCTGCTCAGTTAGGAGCTGCGGCACGTTAGGGACAGCCCATCGTTGAGGAGACTTGACTGTTGGTTTGGGAGCACTTATGGGAGGTTGGGAACAGAAAATATGGAAAGTCACCCAGGATTAAGCGGGTGCGACAAGAGATGGGTAACTATCAGCCATACCCCTCTTGTACAGTAGTGATCACAAAGCTAATAATTATAGAAGTTGTTAACTGAGATTTCCAAATAGACATTCATTAGACAATATCACAGAGAAATTGAAAATGACTGAGAAATAAGTTGAAGTACAAATGTGCAAATTGCCAAATGGTTTATTCCTGTGCTGTCAGCAGGAGCAGGAAATAGAAAAATGGAAAAATACAAACCAAGAGCTAAGAAAACAATTGATGTAGATCATATCCAAGTTCTGACAGTTAGAAGTAAGGAAGAAAGAAGTCATAGATGTATAAAATGGGATTAGTATCCAAGAAATACAAAATAAGATAAAATCAAGGACACAAAGCATAGATAGGAAATAACCAACAAAACTAGTGTTCATGAAACCCAGTAGAAGAAGAATAGCTAAGGCCAAGAAGACTAAACAACACCATAGAAATATAACTACCACCAAAAACAGATTCACCCCCTTAGTAGAGGAAGAGGAAGATGAGACATTGTAAATTGGAGGCTATGGTAAAGGGCCAAGGGGAGCACTTCGGCCTCGAAAAGAGGAGAAAGGTGAGGTCCTGTCTAGGTGCCAACGCACAGAAGATAGAAGTAGTAGTTTGTAAAACTACAACAGAGAACAAGAAAACCACTATTATTGGTCAGGCAACTGGAAATAACCTATTCTTAAGAAATGATAATGCTGGCCAAACAGAACCTTTGGTTAAACAGCTAGAAAAAAAAATTCAAAATAGCTAGAAACAAAACCAATAATACTATACAGTTATAGGTATTCTCCCAACACTCATTGTCATCCACTTCATCCTCAGCAAGGCCATAGAGATAAACGAAAGGCTAAAGCCCAGATGCCATAAAAAAATATTTGAATACATAGATCTTTGGGACACTTTCTACGCCAAGAAAAAATTATACAAAAGAGACGGAATACACTTCAAGAGTATATAGAAACCAACTTAATCTCAACCTGTACAATTAGTTGAACACAGTAGACCATGAACAAACTACACCCTTAGAAAGTTCTCCAACAACAAATAGTTGAAATTTGGCAGAAAACTTGAATAATGCAAATAGAAGTTAAACTAAAGCACTAGTAAATCAGGAAAACTAGCAAAGCCCCAGAGAAAGAGAAAAACGACAAAATGGAGAACTTCAAGGTAATGATAGCTAGTAAGGAACTAGATGTCATAGGCATTACCGAGACCTGGATTCAAGTAAAAAAACAAAGGATTTTATTGGAGAATACGAAAGCCCAGGTTTCAAGCTTTTCAAGAAGGATCGCCTTATCAAAAAATGGGCAGGGGTAGTGTTCTATGTTAAAAAACACTTAAAACTCATGGAAATTAAATTAGAAATCAAATGTGAAGTGACAGGTGCAAATAACACCACTTGTAAAAACATGTCCATAGCAGTAATATACAGACCACCACATCAGACACAAGAACAGGGCGAAGAATTGTATAGACAACTTGGACAAGAAGTTAACAATAAGCTAGCTGATCTAATGGGGTACTGCAATGCAGCAGTAAACTGGGACACTATGAATTCTACATCAGACACGCAGAGACATGGCTTCTAGAATTTGTTAACAATGAATTCCTCCATCAATGGGTCAATAAACTAACTAAGGGAAACAACTTACTGGCTATTGTGTTAACAACAGAAGAAAATTTAGCATCCAGTATATCAGTGGGCAAAAATGACCACAGAATAGTTGAGTTTCAGGTAAATATTCCTCATCTAAAAGAAAGGAAAATTATAAAAAAGCTAGATTAGAGAGTATAACTGGATAAAAATGAAGGAATAAACCAAGAATTTAGAATACGACGAAACGGAACATAGATACACAATGTGACACGTTTGTAGAAATATATAAAGACAAAGGGCTATGTGTATACCGCATCGAAAGAAGTTATTAAATGGAACACCACAACCTAAGTGGTTCAATAGAGACAGCAAACATGAATTAATGGGTCCACAGCCTTCAATTCATGAAATTTCTGAGCACAAGAAGTTAAGCCAAAATCTAGATAAACTATTTAGAAATGCCAAGATCATTGAAGAGAAAAAAGGGACTTCAGCTGGTAAAAAAACCCAAAATAGTTTTTTGCATATGTAAACTGTAGAAACCCAATCAAAAATAAAATGATCCCATTAAGAGATTCAGAGGGTAATCTTATAACAAGTGATTTGGAAAAAGTCGAACTGGTGAAGGCATATTTCAAAATTGTTTTCACTAGGGAAGACTCACGACCGTCCGAACCAGCTATCAAATATGAAGGGCCACAACCATTAAGGGGGCCGGCCGGCTAATTCCGTTTTTTAAAGATAGGACTTTGACATTCATACCATTTAGTAAGGTAACTTAGGACATCTCCAAACTGCATAGAGTTTTTGCCTCTGACCTTCAGTTTTGTGATGCTAGGGCGATCTATCCTTAAAATTAGTGTTTTTTAAATTTTATCTTCTCCCTTGATAATTAATATTAAGACCTGGGATTACTACCCTATATATACCTGGTGTAGACCTCTAATAAGAGTTTTTTTTCTAAAAGTCAATTTTTTTTTGCTAAATATGAATTTTTTTTTACTAAGGTAAAAAAAAAATAAACACTATAAATCAGAAAAAAAATATGATAAAAATGGGAAGAGTGGCTCTGTTTTATTGTTTTTTAATGTCTTTTTAAGTTATATACCAAATTTCAATGCTATATCTTTAAAACTAAGGGAAAAGATAGAATTTGAAGGTCAATAAGTATAGTTTTGAGATTCGGGCATTCAGAATTTTCCTTTTGAATTTTTACAAAGACAATATTAATAAATCATGATTATTATGAATTTTATGTTCTATTTTTGGATATCAATAAATCAAAACAATGAAGATCCATTTGCTCAATATCTTGCTTCTTTAGGCTCCTAGTTGGTCCCTCATCCAAAACACTCTCTCTCTCTCTCCTTCACAAACTCCGCTAATATCATCTCTATTAACCATTTCAGAACTCTTATTAGAGCCAATTTTCTTCTTATGTAACCGAGATGTTGAAATTGTCTTTTCCTCTTTGGCATGATGGAATTATTGCCTAAACCAAGGAAAACAGATGTAAAAACAAACGAATATCAGAGGTCAAACTCAAACGTGCACTCTCCCTGAGGTTTGTGCTAGCACTGAATGCTGAAGGGTGTAATGTTCTCTTCTCTGTTCGTTTATGTTTGGAAAGCCACCAACATGTGCTTCTAGTCGGACTCGGTCGGAGAGAGAAGCCTTTGTCTTTAGAACGGCCCCTCTTTACCTTTTTTTATAATCATATTTTCTTGTTCATGAACTAAGAAAAATTAAAAAATAGGAATTTTTCATATTCATCGAAAGAGAATCTTATAACACCTTAGAAAATAAACAATTAACCCTAAAGACATCCAAATTCCCCTAGATTTTGGCCTTTTTAGGATTCCCCTAGGTTCAACCCTAAACACCACCTGATTCCCCTAAAATGGGGTATTTTCCCCTAAAGTGGAAACACTAAGTAACTTTGTGTTGTGACTCATGGAATCTATACAGATGCCATTGCTCACAATTTTTTTTATATTAAAATGTGATAATTATGAAAATTTGCGATAACAGAGGAAATACTGCATTTTCTTGTGGTGATCAATGTTTTCGGCTTATTGGATTACCTCTGCTAATTACCCTGTAACTGAAAGTAAGAGAAATTTTGACAAAATATTCTCTATACGCATTCTCCAGGATTTTGTGTTTTTCATCTTATACCCCCATATATTGTCATACCGGCCTGGCCCCTTAAATAGAATCACCTTTGCAATGGATGATGTCCAGAATAAAACAAAAGGACTCAGTAAATCTAAGGCACCAGGTCCAGATGCTATTAATCCAAGAGAAATTCTGAAAGACAACCAACAAAAGAAAGGCACCACAAGGATGGAAACTAGGCAATGTACCTCTAATCAACAAGAAGGGACCAAAAGAAGAGCCTGGTAACTACAGACCTGTTTGTCTAACTTCAGTACCTTGCAAAGTTTTTTAATCGATTTTAGTAGATTTAATAGTAGAACATAGAGAGAAAAATAATCTTCTGATAGACAGCCTACAAGGTTTTAGGTGAGAGATTTGTGACAAATCTGTTGGAATTTTTCCACAACATGTTAAGCATTTATAACAAAAGCAGGGCAATAGACATCATATACCTAGACTTTCAAAAGGCTTTTGACAATGTTCCTCATAAAAAATGAATGATCAAAATTAGAACCCAGGCATTATTGATAAACCAGCTGAATAGATTGAAGATTGGCTAACAAACAGAAAACAGAGAGTTGTAATCAATGGAGAAGTTTTAGAGTGGGCAGCTGTTACGAGTGGATTATTCCAAGGATCCATCCTTGGCCCATTGCTATTTCTGTTCTACATCAATGACATAGATTTATGATTAACTAGTAGAATAGCCATACTGTATTTGCCGGCAATTCTAAACTAGGCATAAATGCTGTGAACTCAGTAGATGTAGAAGCCTTAAGAGAGGATCTAATAAAACTAGGAGAATGGTCCAGAAAATGGCAAATGCCTTTCAACTGTGGGAAATGTAAGGTCATGCACATAAGTTATTATAGTCATGCACATAGGTTATAGTAACTCACAGTCAGATTACTCACTGCCGGGTAATGAAATAGAAAGTTTGGACCAGGAGGAAGATTTCAAAAATTTGAAGTTCACCAAACAGAGCATAAAAGCTGAAAAAAAAGCTCAAAACTAATGGGTTACATAAAGATACAATTCATATACAGAAACAAAGACACTGTACAGTACTACAGTACTACAGCTGTACACATCAGTATTAAGACCCCATCTAGAATATGAAGTCAAATTTTGGGAGCCAGATATTTAGAAGGATATAGATAGACTGGAAGCAGTACAAGCTAGAGCCACCGAACAAGTTCCAACACCAAGGTAATTTGGATATAGGCAGAAGATGGAATGTTTGAACTTAATTGATCTACAAACTCGACGACTATTGGGACAGTCAATTGAGGCCTTCAAAATTCTTAAAGGAATAACAAATGTAGATTCCAACAATGTATTCACGCTTAGCACAAATTAGTCCAGAGGTAACGGATACAAAATGGAATTGAAAAGATACCACACCACTCATTGTGGGAGTTCCAGCCTGTTCATAACACTCGGCAGGCAGTTAATTCTAATAGTCAGGCCTTCTCCATCATGAGGCTCAATACTACACAGTATTCTAGAAGTTTTATTCCAGCTGTGACAAATTTGTGGAATGATCATCCTAATAGGGTAGTTGAATTAGTAGAACTTCAAAAGTTCAAACTTGCAACAAATGTTTTTATGTTGAACAGGCTGACATAAGTCTTTTTATAGTTTTTATGACATACATATCTGTTTTGATGATGTCACTGTTTTTAGAATAATTTAATGTTATTTTTTTCTCATCGTTTATTTATTTCCTTTCCTCACGGCTATTTTTCCCTTTTGGACCCCTTGTGCTTATAGCATCTTGCTTTTCCAGCTAGGTTTGTAGCTTGGCTAATAATAATAATAATAATACAAAATAGTAAATACTTGGAATAGACTTCCAGCGGATGTAGTAAATAGTAACACGGTAAACGAGTTCAAGAATAAGTTAGACAAGATTGCTCTACCAAAGAGCTAATGTAGTCTTCACGAATGGACTAAAAAGTCTTTGAGACATCTAAAATCCTTGTAACTCTCTCTCTCAAGCCAATTCTAATGATACAACTGTCTTACTTGCCAACACGAATTATCATAATTTTTTGTTAATTAAGTTAACTGGTATTGTAATATACAGCCAAATCTATTCGTAATGATGTGTAATCAACTCTAAAGATTCATGCCAGTTCTATTCTTGGTTTATAACTGCTCACCACAACTGCTACAACCTAAATTCATAATGGACAGATTCCCACTTGATATCTGCAAGTTTACTCACTTGGTGACTGAATAACCCACGCTGTATTAAAACTATCATTTTAAATAATTGAAAGAGGTTCCAATTACATAATAATATTATTATTGTTATTATTTCTAGCTAAGCTACAACTATGTTTTCATATAACAGTTGATAATATGAAGTGTATAAGGAAAAATATGCAATACTTTTAATACTGAATACTGATATTAGTATTCTCTCTCTCTCTCTCTCTCTCTCTCTCTCTCTCTCTCTCTCTCTCTCTCTCTCTCTCTCTCTCTCTCTCTGATATGTAAGATTTATGGGATTTAGTTGATCATAGTTTATATGTTTTTAAATAACATTTGATATAAAGTGTATTATGAAAAGTATGCAGTACTTTAATACTAAGTACAGTACTGATATTAGTATTTCTCTCTCTCTCTCTCTCTCTCTCTCTCTCTCTCTCTCTCTCTCTCTCTCTCTCTCTCTCTCTCTCTCTCTCAGATATGGGAGATTTATAGGATTTAATTGATCATAGTTTATATTTTTTAAGAGGTTTAGTTTAAAATGAAAGTACTGTATATGGAATTTTAGATTAAAAATAATGAAGTAATTTTCATATAAATTATGATAATGAGATAATCAGTTTTTGACCTTTTTCCCTTTTTAATGAAAGCATTATGTCTTTGTTGACCGATCGACATCCCTGACATTGTCATTTTTTTTTTAAATGTTAATTTGAAATACAAAAATTACCCTTTGCATAAAATCGGCCTATGCTAGTGTCAGAGCCTTAATGGAACTACAATGCATCTCGTCCTGAATAGAAATTCTGTAGAAAACTTATATTTTAGTGATCACTATTTTTGCGCTCAGAAATTATTTTATTTTACCTTCCTTTTTGTTTTACAATTAACTTGATCTATTCTGGGTCATATTGTAAATAATAAAAGCCCTGTTGATACAAAATTTATTCAGGAAGAAAATGCAAAAAAAAAAAAAAAAATCCTATCCTTTATACTATTGGGGGTGAGGAGGCAAATATTTATGTCCATATGGGTAGTACAGTCCTTTTTTTCTGCCACATAACTAAAAATTTATCATATCTAGAGGTTTTATTAGAATTCTGATTATTCTGTTGTGAAATATAACCCTTTAGAAAAAACAAATCAAAAGGAATAATGTAGTTTAAATATTAGGTTACTAAAGCAATATGGATATGTTATTTTCTTTTTCTCGCTAGTTGCCAAGACCCCAGTCTTTTGGGCAACATGATGTACAAAATGGTGCTGCTATCAAAAGAGTTAAGATACTGTACATCATAGAAAGATTACATTAGATATGCCCAACTCTTCTCGCCTTTTTTTCTTTCTAATAAAAGATCTTGAAGATAATTTTGCCTGTCTTTAAAACTGAAGTTTTCTTTTATCTGTGCAAAGAGGGATAGATATTACTGTCTCTGGAAATCTTTTTCTTTCTTTTTGCGAACTTATTATTTTTCTTTATAAGTGAATTTCTGTGTATGGTTTTTTATAATGGTATCATTTATTCAACCAAGTACTGTATATGTGAATCCCTGGATAAGGAGGACGAACAGTAGCATTTTAGTGGTTGTTTGAAGCTCTAGTTGTTGATAGTGAATGAGCTTTGAATAATTGGTAGGAGTATGACATGAATGCTCCTACAGTGAACCCTCGTTTATCGTGGTAGATAGGTTCCAAACCTCGCCGCGATAGCTGAAAATCCGCGAAGTAGGGACACCATATTTACGTATTTATTTAACATGTATATTCAGACTTTTAAAACCTTCCCTTTACGTAGTACTGTTAACAAACTACCCTTTAATGTACAGAACACTTAATGCATGTACTACAGTACCCTAAACTAAAACAGGCACAAATATTAAAGGCGATTTTATATCATGCGTTTCCTAAACACGCCAAAAAGCACGATAAAAAATGACAACCAATGTTTTGTTTACGTTTATCTCTGATCATAATGAAGAAACAGACGCATTTACACATCTGTGTATAGGTTAGTTTTTGCATCGACAACAATCTTACCAAGTATTGATTATATGTTGATTTTGTTTTACTTAATTTTTCTTAGGACTTCCAAATAAATGAAATGAATGCCATTTATATAATGTTTTTCTTTATGACGCCGCCTGACACTGAAACCTTCCATTCGTTTACTGTACGCTCCATCTTCGATCATAATAAACAAACGAAGGCATTAAACGCGCATGATGAAAGTGATAAATAATGATATTAAAAGCTTTTAGTAAATATGTTATTACAAATATTATTTACCGTATCTATATAAAATCCTACATACGTAGCAAAGCAGGAAAACAATTTTTTTTCTTTTTTTTTTTTTTGGCGTTCAATCAACAATAACAAACTGACGCTAATGACCGAATGATAATTTACGATAATTCTTAACTGTTACTAAAGATGATTCTCCATTCCATATCCAAAATACTTTTCCTAACTTCAGTTATAAGTCAACTTGTACCCCCCTCAATTATGAAACCATCCTAAAAAAAAAAAAAGTAAGAGAAGAAGCAAGTACTAGGCCGATTTTTAAAGTTGTCGAACAATTAAGTTACTGCTATAACGTTCGATGTGACATAGTGCGAGATTGGAGAAAGTAAGGAAAGTTGAATCATGATTGATTTTCAATATAAATGAAACTTTGTGAAGCAACAAAGATTTCATTTGTTAGTGAGATAGAGGTAAGGAATGATAGGTAGTGAAAAGTAGCCCACAGAGAGAGAGAGAGAGAGAGAGAGAGAGAGAGAGAGAGAGAGAGAGAGAGAGAGAGAGAGTTGTTTTAAATGTAATACACCAAAAAATATGATAGGTTATAA
The DNA here is from genome assembly GCF_036898095.1 of Palaemon carinicauda. Classification (NCBI taxonomy): domain Eukaryota; kingdom Metazoa; phylum Arthropoda; class Malacostraca; order Decapoda; family Palaemonidae; genus Palaemon; species Palaemon carinicauda. Next base: position 55,339,183 of record NC_090739.1, read on the forward strand.
CACATTGGTGCTTATGTAATATCAACTGTATAGATGGTTTGAATAAGTTAAGAAATGGTATAAACAATACTTCGTACACGCATATTCTTGAGACCGGGAGCTAGACATCAGCTGATCTGATCACAGCCAAAAGTAAAACAAAAAGAAGTCAACAATACTCGATTTTTGAAACACACCCGAAATTTAAAAACAAAAGTACACGCTTTCTTAATGTGCAATTAACTATTTAAAGAGTAGCAATTTTCTAGAATGAAATGATGTTTCCCCAAAAAATAGTGGTTTGCTGATGAAATCGGATGCTGTATTTAATGAAAAAAGTCCGCGAAGTCATGAATCCGCGATGGTCGAACCGCGAAGTAGCGAGGGCTCACTGTATTCACTTTTCAATTCCCGGTGTGCTGGTAAATAAGAAAAGTGTGATACTGTACACTTAATAATTCATTCCTTGATACAGTGTTAGTGGAAGTTTAGCCATATTTTGAAAATATTCCATTCAATTTTGGTTTGAGAATTACCACTATCCCACCTTGGAAGTAGGGTAGTCGGCATTATAACTTACAGATCAGATTCATTGAAATAAACAGAATTTTAATGATTAATCTTGTTATAGCTGGCTCCCCTACCTCCTCTCCACTTCAAGTGATCTTTTGGAGTTTAATTACAGGTCTTTAACAACTTTGGTAGTTTGAAATTATGAGGAAAGGTGGTCCTCCAGGACCAGCAGCCTCAGGTTCATCCTCCCAATATAGCACAATGACCTCACGCTGGGTTGTCACCAGAGAAGAGGGTTGAGGGAGTCGGGAGGGAAAATTCTAATTTTTGTCTCAAGGTCAAGAAGCATAGGCTTTCTAGATATTGATAATGACTCAGGTTATCAAATACAAATCACTAAATTTCTATTTTATGTAAATACAGAACTAATTCATTTTTATTTTTTATTTGTATATTTAAGGTTTTAGAAGACTCGTCAGTCAATTCAATTTTGGATGTCATGGTGGAATCAGGTCAGCAATATTCCAGTGCACGTAGAAGTCCCATACCCCTTATGTATCAATATTACAAAACTGAATACCTTGGAGCTGCCCATGGTTTAGCAGGAATACTTCTGATGATGTTGAGGTAACATATTGGTTTCTCAATTGTCACTTAGTATGGTACAGTATGTTCATGGTGGATTTGTGAAAGCAAAATTATCTTTAATTGGTTTAGAATTTGTTTCTTTATTTTATTTTTTACAATTTTGTACAAAATGCATTAAGAAGCTGTTAATGGTGATACTAAGATGATCAAATCTTGAATGTTTGTTATTCCCAAAACAGATGTGTTTATACAAATCCTTTACTGTAACTATAATTATTCTTATTTACTGCAAATGGATCAACAGCTGCACCAACTTGTTAGATCTTGAAAGATAAATAAATTAAGAATTAAGATTATTTCATTACATTTCTGCCAAACACTACCAACAACTGAAAGAAAAGTTATATTATCCATGAGCAGTTATGCCATTGTTCTAAAATAAGCTCTAGACAACTCATCTAGTCTGTTTATAAATCAAATAGTATCAAAAAGTATGCAGCATGTTATCCAGCATTTATTCATTCTACCGCTAGAGAGTTATTGGGTCCTTTAACTGGCCAGACTGTACAACCTTGGACCCCTCTCTCTGGTTACGGCTCATTTTTTCTTTGTCTACACATACACCAAATAGTCTGGCCTATTTCCCCAATCTCCTCTGTCCTCATACACCCGACAACACTGAGTCTAACAAACAATTCTTCCTCACTCAAGGTGTTAACTATTGCATTGTAGTTGTTCAATGGCTATTTTTCACTTAGCAAGGGTAGAAGAGGCTTTTAGCTATGGTAAACAGCTGCTCTTCTGAGAAGGAAACTTCAAAATCAAACCATTGTTCTCTAATCTTGGCTAGTGCTATAGCCTCTGTACCATGGTCTTCTACTGTCTTGGGGTAGATTTCTCTTGCTTGAGTGTACACTCAGGCACACTATTCTATCCAGTTTCTCTTCCTCTAGTTTTTTCAAGATTTTTTAAGATTTATATTAATGTTACTGTTCTAAAAATATTTTATTTTAATTGTTCATTACTTCTCTTGTACTTTATTTATTTCTTTATATCTTTTCCTCACTGGGTTATTTTTCCCTGTTGGAGCCCTTGTGCTTACAGCATCCTGCTTTTCCAACTAGGGCTCCAGCCAGGTTCCAAATTCCTTGTTGCTCTCTCAACAACACATTGATTGTAGGCACACTACTAGAAGAAGTGTAGTAGGTGCAAATTGCTACAATCTGCAGAAAATCCATTATCATTAGTTACCTCCTACATTGACAGAACAATTTACATACTTTTACTTCTAACTTCAAAGGCCTTTCTAATATACCGAGCAACATCTTTAGTAGGTGTTTCTATGTCATTGTTTCTAAATTTTCTTAACTCATTACAGCAAAACATATGCTCCGTAGTATCCTCTGACTATCTGCACAACACACAAAGCCTATCCTTATCATTCCTGTTTCTATGAATTTCTTTTAATTCTATCATATTCAACTTTGTTTTCATAACTATTACTGCCTCATTAGTGCTAAGTTCTCCTATGTAGTATCTTCTGCCATTACTATTCACAAACCTCAGTTAGGTCATCTCTGCTTTCTTTTCTTTTATTTTTTTTATAAAATCATTTGCCACTTTTCTTTTTATTTCTTTTTTTAGTTCTTTCTTCTTGAACTTTCTTACTACTTCAATTTTAGTATCATAGTTATTGCATTTTTCTATGAAACGTTTTCCCCAACATACCCCATATGGTTCTCTTATTTGATCTTCCACTTTCTCCTTAACTAGTCGTTTGTCATCTGATGTTATGAAAAAGCATCACCTTTTTATACTCTGTTCTATTTTCAACTGGCCATATTCCTGTTTCTGCTATTAGCCCCCCCCCAGTAAGATGTGGTAGCAACCTGTTCAAACATTCCTTTCATAATTTTGTACTGTATACTCTAGTTCTTTCACCTTTTTATTGCACCCCATGTCTCAATATTTGCAAACATTGTAGGTACTACTACTGTCTCATAGATCTTTATTCTCGCTAGGAATGCCAAATCTCCTACTCTGTTACTGTCTCCATACTTCCTAACTTCCTGTACCATGTATTCTGTTTTTGCTTCCCTTTTGCTTATGCTGAGACTTCCTTTTTCTGAGTACCATTCTCCTAATTATTTATATTCTTTAACTATTTCTATCCTTCCATTTCTAACCACTCCATTCACCTTTTTAACATTCTTTTTTTCTTTAGCTCTTCCAAACTGCGGCAGTTGTTTATGGCTCTTTCTACTTTGTATCGATTGTTGCTAGGAAACATTATATCATCAACATAAATTAGGGCTTCTATTCTAAGGTTTCTAACCAGGGTTATCTTCTTCTCAATTATAGAATTAACTTTGTCCCTGGCTATTGAACATAACCTTGTTCCAAATACTGTGCCCGGTTTTACGTTTCCTTCTATCTTAATTTCCTCTTTATATCCAACGGGGCTCTTGATAATTGCATTAGCTTTCTCATTCAACTTTCATATCATCTTCGCATCATCTTTCCCTACCATCATATTTAATTCGATAATACAATCTTTCAAACAAAGTTTATCCAAACACTTTACTGCATCCCCAAACCATATATATGTTGGGGTTCCCAAGTAATGATTATAGTCTATTACAGCATTCAGTGTGATAAGGTGATCTGTTGTAGATCTACCCGCTATCCCACCACACTGGAATCTGTTAATCTTGTCATTGATTTTATCCTAAATTTTCATTAGCCTTAATTTTTCAAATATTTACTAATCACATTCGTAATAAAGAGTCCTCTTCTATTGTCTATATCTAATCTGCTGCCTTTAGACTTACCCAGTGATAATATTTGTAGTTCATCCCATTAGTCAGGTATTTCTATTCTCTTCAATTTCATATATAATTTCTCTCATGCTATTCTTCATGTCTTGGCCCATGTTTTTCAACATTTTATTATTCATTTCTTGTCTCCTGTCTGTCTTGTGTATTTTTATCTTTCAGGGATAGTATTACAGCATTTACCTCTTGCTGGGTTGTCTTTATTACTGTACCTTTTTCACTTTTCCTTTTTCCCATTACCCACCTGAAAGCTAATTCATTATCTTTATCGGCTTGTTTTTTCACTTCTATATTACCTGTACTCCTTTGCAACTTAAATAGGGTAGTATGATATAATTCAAATTCTCTTTTTATATCTTCAACATTTTCTATTGTTACTCCATCTTTGTTTCTGATGGCAGTCATAGGATTTGCCTTATGTCCATCTATCATTTTTTTGAAATCCCAGAAAGCTGCTCCATTGACCCCACCTTTTCTTTTAACTTCATCTGCTGTTTGCTTTACCTTCTTTGCATTTTCTTTGGTATTTTCTTTTATTATGTACTTGTCTATCAGTTTTTCTTGTACTTCATGGAGTCATCTGTTTTCTAAATTCTTTTTCTTTAATCTGATATTCATTATTTTCCTTTTCATCATCATTAAACCTCTTAGTCTTTTGGTTATATGTTGATCTTTTCTACTGCATTTCTCCTATATCCTATGAACTTTTTCTTGCCATATTTTATACATTTCTTTTATCATCCCCCTCCATTTGATGATTTTCAATACAGTGAACCCTCGCTACTTCGCGGTTCGACCATCGCGGATTCACCACTTCGCGGATTTTTTCCATAACCCATATATATACAGTAATATATATATATATATATATATATATATATGTATGCATGTATTTATGTATATATGTAGGTATGTATATGTGTATACATATAAATATATATATATATATATATATATATATATATATATATATATATATATATATATATATATATATTTATATATATATATATATATATATATATATATATATATATATACACACACACACACACACATATATATATATATATATATATATATATATATATATATATATATATATATATATATATATATATATATCTAAAGTAGGAAGATGTGATGTAGTTCTAAGGGAAAAGTATGGGAAATATGTCTGGGTAATAAGCAAAGCTCTACCTCCAGTTTGTTTCTACATTATGATCAGAGATAAATGTAAACAAAACATTGGTTGCCATTTTTTATCGTGCTTTTTAGCATGTTTAGGAAATGCATGATATAAAATCACCTTTAATATTTGTGCCTGTTTTAGTTTAGGGTACTGTAGTACATGCATTAAGTGTTCTGTACATTAAAGGGTAGTTTGTTAACAGTACTACGTACAAGGGAAGGTTTTAAAAGTCTGAATATACATGTTGAATAAATAGGTAAATAGGGTGTCACTACTTCGCGGATTTTCACCTATCGCGGCCGCGACTGGAACCTATCTACCGCGATAAACGAGGGTTCACTGTAATCTCTTCTTTAAATCTGTTCAAGTCCAGGGTTCTTTCTTCTGTTAACCAGAATAGTACCCGTTTGCCAGTCCATTCCAATTGTTATGGCATTGTGATCTTTGTAAGTAATCCTATCTGTTATTCAGTAGGGTGTTACTTTTTCTTCGTCTATGTGGATCCCTTTGGCCCCTTCCTAATCCTCCTGCCTAGTACAGTGGTAACGCGTTTGCCTAGCATTTGCATGGTAGCAGATCGATCCCCATCCAGGACTCTGAGTTTAAGCTGTTTACTGGGGAGGCCACTGCTGTGGTAGGGCACCACAGTGGGGGGTTGGGCTTACCCGGCTGACGTTCTCGTGAGCATCTATTTTGATGGAACTGGAACTGAAACCAGACACCTTTAACTTTTATAATCATACTTTTTCCATTATCACTTCTAGTCCATTTTACCTGTGTATTGATAATACTTAAATTCATATTATCTACTAACTGTGCTAGTATCCTGCCACTTGCTGTTAATTCAGGCCTATTTCCAATTATTTTCTCTCCTACTTTACAAATAGTCTCCTCCTATTAATATTTTTTCTCTGTTCATATCTGGTATCTTGACTTGTTCTTTTATTGCTTTCCCTCTTAACGAGAGAATGCCTTGATATAGTCATGTGGTTTCTTGATATTGTTGAAGAATTGTGACGGGCAAGAGGGCTCTCGAATGGGGGGAAATTACTTCCTTAGTTCGAATCTAAATTTCTCTCCCTTTCGTCTATTTCTTCTACTCTATATTACTTTGACCTTCTCCTAATATTATCAACTTTCTTTTGTCTTGCTGTCCTAACTCTATGAGTATTATTTCTCTTTAAGTTTATACATATATTTTTGGGCTCAGGCCATGTCGTCGTGATGGAAGTTCCTTTAAGGTAGCTTCCTAGGGTATATTTGACTACGGTGATATTCCCAGAGAAATTTACCTCAAGGTATCCAGAATTTTAGCTCCTGGAGCGAATATCCCTAAATAAATCATAACAGGATATCGCATAATATCAGAGGATGTATTCTTGACACGCCACATAGCTATCTTCACCCCGAATAGCATTAACGCTTCGAGGGGGAAAAGTGGCAAGAAAACAAAAAACGAAAACGAAAGGAGAGCCGTTATTAAGGTACCTCTCCTATCTTGTTTCGAGTGTGTACATGACGTCATCGACGGCGCCATCTTTATTCCTTATCGCGTAGCTCCATTACTCAGTGTTTCCCTGTGTTTCTCTCGTGATTTTGGGATTATATTCAACCTTATGATGCTTTCTCCAGCCTCTTCTGCCTCTGGAAAGTTGAGCATTATCTTTACTGTGTATAAATGTAAGCTCTTGTCGTTTTAAATTAAATCAAAAGTGATATTAACGTAAACAAGAGCTGTTGCCTACCGGAGGCGTCCTGGACGCTGTCGCTCGCTATGCATGAGTCATTTAGTTAGCCAGAGCGACGTTCCCGGTCTTTATGCTTTAATAAATCTAGCTATTTAGCTTTCCTTCTGGAGATTCTTTATATGATGCTGTTAGTAAATTTCAGTTTCGGCGATTTAGGTAACCGATCCTGGCTTACGCTAGGCTTAGTATCCTAGGCGTGTGGCTTTAGTACTTTCATGCATGATATATAGATTTCCAAGTGTAATAATTTTATTGAAGCTATAGGCATAATTTATGCATGTAAGATATTGTTGAATATTTATCTTCCAAGATTGTATACGAGAGAGTTTCGGTGATTTAGGTAATCGATTCTCACCGCGCCTAGGCTAGTAGCCTATGGGGTTTTAGTATACTTTCGCACACCTCCCCGGTTGTTCTTTTCTCCTCTGGAGACCAAAGATCAATCCCTTTTCCCTCTGAGCTAAGCCTAAGGCTTAACCCTAGTGGTTTTAACTGAATAGTATTCAGGTAAAACTATACTAGGGTGATTCTGTCCTAGTCCTGTAACCAGTGACTGGTTTTTGGGGCTCGGTCAGAACATCAGAGTATTCAGTCTGGGGTCTGTGACCTCCTGGCATAGAGAATAAGATTCCTTTGCTAGGTTAGGTGCAGACATAGGAGGCTTAGCCTCCCTAGACCACATCCGAAGGTTTCTGTACGAGCTGATTCCTTCTATCTGTGGTCTAGCAGACTAGTCCTGTGCTGTTATTCTTGGGCTGGAGAATGAGATTTTCCATTGCCTAGCGAAATAACACCACCAAACTTTGTTCTGGTTTTAAGGGAGGTGGCAAGTGCTGCCAACCTCCCTCCTTAATTGACGACCCTAGGCTAGGATGAGCTTTCTTGGCCACTGGGGTAAGTGTCATGCTAGAATGAAGTTTGTAGGACCCTTTTCCCTCCCCCCCCCTCTGTCCTCTAGTGATGGCCTAGCCATTACAACTCTTGACCATCGTTCTACATCTATACCTAGTGTAGGTTAGGATGTGGGACTGGCTCAGTCTTCTGCCGGCCGGCAAGAACGTGCTGGCCGGCAGAAGCCTACTCTCTGTCGAGTGAACTCCAGACCTCCCTTGGTCTACCATCCATATCTGCTGGTAGAGCCCGGCATGCTGTGGATAGATGGAAGCCTGAATGTTACATTCTCCCCTTCCATTTGTTCACTCTTTCTGGATGGAAGGCTGTAAGGCAGTGCCGCCTTATAACCTTACATCCATGCGGTTTCTCTTGTTAGTGTATTGTACCTTCTAACCCGGCTGCAGGCTTAGTGGCTGGCAGCCGGGTGGGTGGAAGTTCTCTGGTTCTTAAATAACTGCTGCCCGGCACAGGTATCACCTACCATAGCCGGCCGGCAATGGCAGCACACCATAAGATCTGCCGGCTACTACGATTAGCGGCCGGTAGCCGACATATTTCAGTTGCCGGCCGGCACGCAGAAACCAGCGATCTTCCGCCCAGTATTTCAAAGGTAGTATATCTTTGAACTATTCCCAGGTATGTACCGGTCGGCATAGCATTATATGATATACAGTAGCCAGTATTTTTGCAGAATATTACATGCTGCATTAAGAAAACTACAGTACTGTATAGAGTATACTGTAACACTAAAGTTTTTTCCAACATAGTTTGTGTTGTCTTGTACAGCCTTTTGGTGAGACCGTACAGTATAAAGAAAGTGAGTTCTTTCTTTATCAAATTAATATCCCTTATATTAAAACTTTTATACTTTGGTGTGAGCTACACCTAAATTTCCTTATAGGAAAATATTCTGAAGGTTTTTCTGGAATGAGAATTAACCTTAGTTTTAATATCTTGGGAGGTTACAACAATTGGCTGAGCGGGAAGTACAAGTATGTGTCTTTCCTTCTTTCCTTTCTAGCTTAACTGTTATAAGCTAAAGCTATGTATATTAATAATAAGATTAATTTAGTGATATGTTTTCACTTGATACTCATGGATTCTCTTCTCTTTACAGGAGGACCATCCGAAGTGCGGGAACATGTTTTGCAACGTCCGCAGTAAGAACTTCTGCGGACATGAGTTGTGCAGGAGGCACGCATCCTGCGCAGTCTCCAAAGGTGATCTCCGGTATTGGGACCCTCAGGTATGTACTGTTTGTTCTAACCTGATTACCGAGGCATTTGACACCCCTAAGTCGTTGGAGTCAAGGGATGCAGCTAGGGAAAAGTTGCGAACCTGGGTGAGGGATTTTCAAAAGAACACTGCCGGGCCCTATCTTCCAAGTGAGAAGATGAGGGCCTACCTTTTTCCTAAGGCACCTGCGGATGCAGTTATTCCTCAGCCTCATGCGGAGATCCCAACAGTTCAGATTCCGGTAGATTCCGAAGTCTCGGACGCCCTACAAGACATCCAACTGGACGATAGAATGTCTGAATTGTCAGAGTACACTGAGAAAGACCTTCTTGCGGAAGGTCAGGAAGAGGAGCTGACCCAGGCTTCTGAAACTGAGGAGGAAGAAATCGACGAGGTGTCGGTTGCATTGGTTCTGGCCCCAGAACCAGTTCCCTCGACATCGTCTGCTATCCCAGATGAACTGGGAAGGACTCTTTCTTCTATTGATGAAATGATTCAACAAATGCAAAAGAAGAACAATGAAAAGGAAGCTGCGATGAAGCTGGAGATGCGCAGACTCGCAGCATCACGTGGGCCCCAGAAGAAGCTCAACGTGAAGGATCTTCCATTGTGTTCAGATGCCAATCCTTGGCGGTATGCCGAACACATGCCAATGACAACCGGGAGGATTGTCATGTCGGAGAAGTTGGGTTCAGTCCCCTTTGAAGAAGTGGAATTTTGGCCCAACAAGGAGTCTCACCCGGACTGCTATGTCCGTCTTAGGAAGGAGCCAGCCTCAAAGGAGGAGACGGAGCCGAAAGAGGTCATAGTCTTTGACCATAGTAAGGCACAGACTTTACTATCCAGCTCAATGAAAGAGAGGGGCTTTGAGTAAGAAACACCCCTCCTTTTTGGCTTCTCCAACTAGAGCCTTTCCCTTTATGGAGAAGGGATATGAGGCAGCATTGAAGGCAGTTGAGGCAGGGAAACCATGTCCCTCTTTGGAAGAGTGCAAGCCGTTGTCCCTGACCTTACCTATGGACCAAAAAGACTGGAAGGACGTCCACCTTACCTTCTCAGTCGGGAAGTTGGAAGCAGATATTGCCGGACGTCAGTTCGGTGAGGACCTTCCAAAGCTGTCAGAATTTCTCTTGCGTAGGGAGCAAGAGACAAAGGAAAGACTTGCGGCATTGATGTCCTTACAGACTACTCTGGAAACGATGGCAAGTGACCCCAAGAACCAAGAAATTTTCATGGTAGTGGCCTAAACCCACCTGGCCACAGTAACAAAAGACCTCTACAGTTTTATTAAAGCTAGGAGAGCTTGTAGGGAGTTTGTGTTCGCCTCAGCTGCGGTGAGGCACGAACCCAGAAAACTGATTTCCTCTAGTATTTGGGGTAAGGACCTCTTCCCTAGCAAAGTGGTCAAAGAGGTAGTAGACAAGGCCGCCACGGAGAATAGGAACCTTCTCCAAAGGTGGGGCCTAACTCTTAAGAGAAAGTCTTCCCCAGATGAGGGTCCCCAACCTAAGCCTTATAGACAGCAACAGCAGCAACTTCCCGCGACCACGGTGCCTCAGATGATGGCACAACCTCCAACCACGTACCAGTTGGTACCTCAAGCAGTAGCGACTCAGTCGCCTGCATTCAACCTAGCGTTCGAAAGGCAGACAACGACCTTTCGTCCAAAAACTAGAGGAGCAGCCAGAGATTCCTCTAGACGCCCTTCAAGAGGAAGGGGATTCAGGGGAAGACGCGGTCAAGGACGCAAGGCCTCAGGTCGACAACAAAAGCGAGGTGCGAGACTATATCTGTTTCGGGATCGTTGGACCTTAGATCCCTGGGCCCACAGCCTAATCAAGAATGGACTGGGTTGGAGCTGGAACAGCACTCCACCTCCGTTCCCACAATTCTTTCAACACTCTACCCCCATCCTGGAAGAATATGTTCGAGAACTCTTGGAGAAAAGAGTAATTCGACGAGTAAAGTCCATCAAGTTCCAAGGAAGGCTGTTTTGTTTTCCAAAGAAGGACTCAGACAAACTCAGAGTCATTCTGGACTGGTCGCCACTCAACAAGTTCAGGATGTTGACACTTCAACACATAAGGACCCTACTGCCCAAACGGTCTTATACCGTCTCGATAGACTTGTCAGACGCTTATTGGCACGTTCCAATCAATCGTCACTTCTCCTCCTACCTAGGGTTCAAGCTACAACGAAGGCTTTATATGCCTTCAGAGCCATGCCCTTCGGGCTAAACATAGCCCCAAGGATTTTCACGAAGCTCACGAACGCAGCCATTCATCAATTACACCTAAAAGGTGTCAAAGTACAGTACTGTACTCTGAAGTATCGAATAAAAGTACTGATGGAATAAAAGTACTGGGTGGAAAAAATTTCAATATTTAATAAAAGTACTGATGGAATAAAAGCACTTGGTAGAAAAAATCTCGAAATTTAATAATAGTACTGGATGGAATAAAAGAACCGCCCGGAAAAAAAACTTGAAATTTAATAAAAGTACTGGATGGAAGAAAAGTACTGAAAAGAAAAAAACGATTTCTTGAAGGGCGAATCTACAATAGTATTGCATATTCTTTCGCTTCATTTTTCTAATTCTACGATAGTTTTACTTGCTGCCGAAAAATTAACGACGTTAAATTCAGGATGCAGATATGATTTATTTATTTCATTATTATTATTATTATTATTATTAGTTTTATTTATTTTTTTATATTTTATTATTGCGCTCGCCATGAATAGCGAGTGGCCCTATGATTGTACTCGCCAACGACAAATTCAACTCAGCACTGTCCAAGGTTAGGCGAGCCCAATATCCCAAAATCCTGAAACCATCCCCACCCCCCCCAAAAAAAAATAAATAAATAAAAATAAGGAATAGAAAGAAAAAAGCTATTACTGTAAAAAATCTTTCACCAGGTAAAATAAGAAACCTCTAAAGTTGTCATAGTTTCCACCACAACTACACGTTTAGTCAGTGTCTGGCGTTTCAACTGTTGTTTACATCAAAGCAGTATTGCCAAAGGTGCATAAAATTTTGTTAAAGATTTAAAATTCTAGTACCAATTCCAAAATTCCTCGTACAGCCTATAAATTTTCACACAAAATATAATTATTGATTAAAGAAATCTAGACATTCTTTTAGGTGGAATAATTTTGTTACTGTTTATGTGTTTCTAGGTCTAGTTACTTTTCTGCTAACTTGTAATACTGCACTCAACAAACAGAATTTTTTTTCCAACTGTCTGTTTGTATTATTTTATAACTCAGGCAACAAAGTCATTATCAATATATTGCTTTATTACAAAATGTCAACAAAATATGAGAATATAGATATATACTTCATAAACAACCCTGTCATAGCATCGTCTGCTATGAGACTATTAGTTGGCATGTTTTCTTGTAGAAGAGGGTTAGCAAGTCATCAGCTGATTAAAAAAAAAAAAAAAAAATTGCTACTGTACTTCATTGAAGGATGTGCAATATAAAACTAAATGAATTCATTACATATTGATGATAATTGTAGGATTATATTCTATCTCTCGTGAGTTTGAGTGATTGTATGTCAATAGTTGGGTGTTTGAAGGGTGTCAAACTCCCTTATACAACTTTTTCCTAAGTGTTAAGACGCAGGGTGATTTTGGAGGGCACTTTTCGTGAAAAAAGGTGCGTCTTATGACACGGGAAATACGGTAGTTTATTTTTTGAATATATATATATATATATATATATATATATATATATATATATATATATATATATATATATGCCATCCATCCTGAATAATGTATCAAATTGTAATTTTTGTCACCTCCTAATGATGAAAATATACATGCGTGTGAACAGCATCCACGGATACGAGTTAAATTTCATAATCGTCAGGATCCGAAGACTCAGATCTATCGCACCTAAGCCGCCTCCGATAGTCTTACGCTGTTAGGATACGTTATTCAAAGTAAATTTATTCTCGGATATAAGGTTCGTTTGCATACCTGTAAACTCCTAAGGGTTTATCTTACATAGAAGTGTGATTTAACATCGTTTAAATCATAAATCGGCATGAAATAATTGACGTTTGAAAACAGACACAACTTCTTTGCTGCACTTGAAATGACCTCGTTAGCTATAAATATGATCCTATCACCTTGCGACATGACATCATTCAATCGATATACATGAGTAGTTGTCACTGTTGAAGGGTAAGCACGTCTATTTATAGAAACTGAAATCAGACAACGCATGTATCGTTGTGTTCAGAGAGCGACTTCCGCTTGACCTACATTTACGCTACGAGTTGAGATCTCGATTGCTACTTCAGCTAAGAAAATAAAAAAAAATTGTACTTGTATAATTTCCCACCGGTACGATAGGTAGTATTGAATAAACATACTGGTTGGAAGATTTGTGAAAAATTAATAAGCGTACTGGGTGGAAATGGAGCGTACCGGCGGGAAGAAATTTGAAAAATTAATTAACATACCGGTGCGTTTATTTGATACTTCAAAGTAGTGGCCTACCTGGACGATTGGCTGGTGTGGGCAGCATCCAGGACGGAATGCATGCAAGCTTCTAAGAAAGTGATCCAGTTCCTGGAACATCTAGGATTCAAGATCAGTACCAAAAAGTCTCGACTATCTCCAGCTCAAAAGTTTCAGTGGTTTGGAATCCACTGGGATTTACAGTCACATCAACTTTCCATCCCTCCGAAGAAGAGGAAAGAGATAGCAGGATCTGTCAAGAGACTACTGGAATTCAAACGGATATCAAGACGTGAACAGGAGAGAGTGCTGGGCTCTCTACAATTTGTGTCAATGACAGATCCAGTGCTTAGAGCACAGCTAAAGGATGCAACAGGAGTCTGGAGAAGATATGCATCAAACGCTCGAAGAGATCTGAAGAGACCGTTACCGACTCGATTGCGAACGCTTCTCAAGCCGTGGTCCAAAGCCAAGCAACTGAAGAAATCGATACTTCTTTAACCACCTCCCCCTTCAATTACCATCCATACAGACGCTTCAAAGGAAGGATGGGGAGGTCACTCTCACCAAAAGAAAGTCCAAGGAGCTTGGTCCAATCTATTCAAGACATTTCACATCAACTTTCTGGAAGCCATCGCAGTACTTCTTACACTGAAGAAGTTATCTCCTCGCCTCTCGACCCACATAAGATTGGTCCTAGACAGCGAGATGATAGTGAGATGCTTGAATCGCCAAGGGTCGAGATCACCTCAAATCAACCAAGTGATGTTGGCCATCTTCCGTCTGGTGGAAAAGAAGAGATGGCACTTGTCAGCAGTTCACCTTCAAGGGTTCCGCAACGTGACGGCGGACGCTCTATCCAGGTTCACACCGGTAGAGTCAAAATGGTACCTAGATGCAGGATCGTTCTCCTTCATCTTGAGTCAAGTCCCGGAACTGCAGATAGACCTCTTTGCAACGAGCGACTACAAGAAGATACATCATTACGTGGCCCCGCACGAGGATCCTCTGGCGGAAGCAGTGGACGCTATGTCCCTCGACTGGAACAGATGGTCCAGGATTTACCTGTTCCCTCTGCCCAACCTTCTACTGAAGGTCCTCGACAAACTGAGATCATTCAAAGGGAAAGTGGCAATAGTGACACACAAGTGGCTGAACAGTGTTTGGTTCCCTCTGGCGTTAGAACTACAACTGAAGTTTGTACTGCTGCCGGATCCAGTTCTGACTCCGAGTACAGAAGTCGACTGTCTTCGCTTCATCACAGAAAACCCAGAACCTGCATCTCATGATTTTCTCTCCTTAGCGGTGAGAAAAAGATTCGGGATAGCAAGAGATAGTATAGACTTTTTGGAGGAATATAAGTCCAAATCTACCAGAAGACAATATGAGTCGTCATGGGAGAAGTGGGTGTCCTTTGTCAAGGCGAAGAAACCAAAAGAAATGTCGACAGACTTGTGTTTATCGTTCTTCATCCACCTTCATGAACAAGGTTTAGCAGTCAACACAATATCGACGTGCAAGTCTGCCTTGACAAGACTGATATTATATGCCTTCCAGGTCGACCTTTCTAACGAAATCTTTAACAAAATCCCAAAGGCCTGTGCTAGACTCAGACCATCAGCGCCTCCGAGACCCATTTCATGGTCTCTAGATAAGGTTCTCCACTTTGCTTCGAGGAAGAACAATGATGAGTGCGCTTTAAAGGATTTGACCCAAAAAGTTATACAGTATTTCTGTTTGCACTCGCTTCGGGGGCCAGAGTTAATGAAATAGTGGCCCTCTCGAGAGAGGAAGGTCATATTCAGTTCTTGGAAGGGGGAGAACTGAATCTTTTTCCGGATCCAACGTTTCTTGTCAAGAACGAGCTACCCACCAAGAGGTGGGGTTCCTGGAGAATCTGCCCTCTGAAGGAAGATGTCTCTCTGTGTCCAGTAAGAGTGCCTAAAGGTCTATCTTCTTAGAACTTCAGACTTTAGGGGAGGACAGCTGTTTAGGGGAGAAACCTCAGGTTCAAATTTATCTCTGAAGCAGCTAAGGGCGAAGCTCACCTATTTTATTCACAGAGCGGATCCAGACAGTACACCCGCAGGTCATGATCCGAGAAAAGTTGCCTCTACCATAAATTTCTTCAATAGTATGAATATTGAACATCTTCGCTCATACACTGGCTGGAAGTCATCCAGGGTATTTTTTAGACATTACGCGAAGCAGGTGGAGGAACTTAAGAGGTCTGTGGTAGCAGCAGGTAGTGTCTTTAAACCTGTTGCTTAGATCTGCGAGGAACAGTGAAATTAATTGGGACGATTAATTCAAGGGTGTGTGTGTGGTCCCAGACTGGTACTACAGACTAAGTGAAAGGCCACTAAGGTGTCCTTATGAACTGTTCCATAGACAAAGGTGAAGTAAGCATAATGCATACACATGTGCCAAGCGTTTTTTACGCTAGTGTGAATGGACAGTATTACAGATAACAAAATTTTTAACAATTTGGTTGTTAAGTGGCATGTATATGTTTCCTTTTCAGATGAAACAATATTTTCTGATATTACTGTTACCTTTATGCTTAAATGTATTTCATCCACATTTTATAAATCCTATAAATGTTGATTGACTATATATTTATTGATCATCAATAAACTAGTTCTTAATGAACCTTGCGTCTTATTCGCCAACGTTCATTTTACTAGAAATGTACTGAGCATTGCAATTAAAACTATGGATGATTTTAATATAGAAAATCTTATAAGATTGTTCCTTAGTACAAACAAACATTCATCGGTTTAACCAATCCTCAAGGAGGATAGACCTTTGTACCCTGAAAGGGATGGTTATTGATATGCAAAATTTGTTCCTAAACGG
Source organism: Palaemon carinicauda (assembly GCF_036898095.1). Taxonomy (NCBI): domain Eukaryota; kingdom Metazoa; phylum Arthropoda; class Malacostraca; order Decapoda; family Palaemonidae; genus Palaemon; species Palaemon carinicauda. The sequence goes on from NC_090739.1 coordinate 55,355,504, forward strand.
ATACAAACCTTTGTCCGGTGCACTTAATCAGAATAGGCATACCGGGGAAGGTGTCAGTATTTCATACCGACATTGTAAATCTTATACAAACTTTGCTTTATAAGGTATAGGGTGAGACTGCTATACAGGTTTGTCTGTTAGTCATCCATAGGTAATATGTACTCCTCGAGACTTTTTTCCAGAGTCTAGTATGACTTCCCTGTGTGTGTGGGCAGGAAGCACTAACATAGTTTATGCAGTAACATCATAGGTCTCTAGGTCTATGCAGACCAGGAAAAGATTTTTTGAGGATATGGCACGAAATGAGAATCCACAGATACAGTAATGCTCTGGTAAACTTCCATCACGACGACATGGCCTGAGCCCAAAAAACGGATTTTGAGCGAAGCGAAAAATCTATTTTTGGGTGAGATAGCCATGTTGTCCTGATGGACCCGCCCTTCCTTTTCATTAAAAAGGGCTGAAGGACCCCTCCCTATAATACAGTATCTGTAGCACCTCGTATTTCGCTACAAGGAATAAAGATGGCGCCGTCGATGACGTCATGTACACACTCGAAACTAGATAGGAGAGGTACCTTGATAACGGCTCTCCTTTCGTTTTCGTTTTTCGTTTTCTTGCCACTTTTCCCCCTCGAAGCGTTAATGCTATTCGGGGTGAAGATAGCTATGTGGCATGTCAAGAATACGTCCTCTGATATTATGCGATATCCCGTTATGGGGATATTCGCTCCAGGAGTTAGAATTCTGGATACCTTAAGGTAAAATTCTCTGGGAATATCACCGTAGTTAAATATACCCTAGGAAGCTACCTTAAAGGAACTTCCATCAGGACGACATGGCTATCTCACCCAAAAATAGATTTTTCGCTTCGCTCAAAATCCGTTATATATGACGTTCCTTACTTTTAAACACTCTTCCTTAATTTTACCTGATGCCAGATGTTACGGCAAATGTCTTGTTCACAATCACTGATTCAAGAACGGCACATAAAAAAGAAATATTCAGTGATTTTCACACACTTTACAACTAAATATTAAGATGGTAATAAGTATAAGATGGTAATATACTTTTCAAACAAAATACACTGCAATTGGGATGTAGAAAACACAATAGGTAAAAGTTCTTAAATATAGTATATAAAGTACTTACATATTATATACAACACTTAACTCCAAACAATAGTAATGAAGAAGTAATTCAAACTGAATCAGAAAGTAAAGCAGACTCAACTCTGGACGTATAATTCACGTGTCAAGTAAACTTAATTTTAACAAAAGGATTCCGATCTATAAGAAGATATAAAAATTTCCATGGATTAATATCCCAGGCGATGCCACTGGAGGTTTAGAAAAACATATATCTTCAGCAGTCAATAGATGGCGTAGAGTATAGGGACTGCAGCAACTCCTAGATGGCGCTGAAGATAGTTGGCAGAATAGCGGACGAAAGAATTCTTAAAAAAAGGGTTGCAGATCCTCATATTCCCCGGGTGTTAAAGAGTCCGCTATCTGTAGAAAAATTTATTCTGGGAGTTTACTTCTTCCTTCTCAAAATGCCTCAGGATCCTATCTTTTACAGCCGTTTGCAAAGTTCTTGGTTTGCTTCCAAACATTAGTTCGAAAGGGCTAACATCAGTAGATTCATTCTTGACACTTCGTAGTACGTACATGGGCATATCTAGCTCTTCATCCCAGTCATTACCTGTACTGAAAACATAATTCCTGATTAGAGGTTTTACAGTTTGATATGACCTCTCTAATGCTCCATTAGTTTGAGGGTGATATGCAGTAGCTATCACCTGTTTCAGATTAAATGTAGCTAAAGTATTGTTCTCCTGTCTGGTCTTCAGCTGCTGATTCTCATCTTAATTTGTTGGACAGAAACTTACGGTCTATTAAATTTCTTATTCCTGATCTAGATATTAATCTCTGGCATCGTCGTTCAATTAGTTCATTATGCATGTTGCATAAGATTTTTCATAACTCTGACCATCCTTTACATTCAGATCTCCCTGGACAATTCTATCCTGTTCGTAATACTAGGCAGGCAGTTAATTCTAATAGCCAGGCCTTCTCCATCACGAGGCTCAATACTATGCAGTACTCTAGAAGTTTTATTCCAGCTGTTACCAAGTTGTGGAATGATCTTCCTAATCGGGTGGTTGAATCAGTAGAACTTCAAAAGTTCAAAGTTGGAGCAAATGCTTTTTTGTTGACCAGGCGGACTTGAGTCTTTTATAGTTTATTTATGACATAGTTGTTTTTGATGTTGTTAATAGTTTATATATGACATGTCTGTTTTGACGTTGTTACTTATTTTTAGAATGATTTATTGTTAATTTGTTTTCTTCATTTATTTATTTCCTTATTTCCTTTCCTCACTGGGCTATTTTTCCCTGTTGGAGCCCCTGGGCTTATAGCATCTTGCTTTTCCAACTAGGGTTGTAGCTTGGATAGTAATAATAATAATAATAATAAAGTCTCCTGAAATACCTTACTCATGAAGTTAGTTCCCTGATCACATTGAACTTCTGCTGGAAATCCAAATACAGTAAAAATATTAAGCAACTGTTTGATAATCACCTTAGCAGAAATATTTTTAACTGGAACAGCCATGGGAAAACGAGTAGTTGGACACATTAAAGTTAAAATGTATTCATTCCTTTTCTAGTCTTCTTTAAAGGTCCCACACAATCAATAATTACTTAGGAGAAGGGTTCCTTTGGTACAGAAATAGGTATGAGTGGTGCTGGAGGTATTGTCTGGTTAGATTTTCCAACTTGTTGGCAAGTGGCACAAGCTTTAACAAAATCCTGTACATCTTTCTTCATTCCAAGCCAGTAGAAATCATCAGCTAATCATTGGTATGTCTTGGTTATTCCAAGATGACAGTTGTCAGTATGGGCCAAGTCCAACAAAGATTGTGTGTAGACTTTAGGTACCACTACCTGGAATTTATCATGCCAGTTATCCTAAAAAGACATCTTAGGAGGTCGGTAATGTCTCATGAGAACCGTATTTTCTAGATAAAAGTATGGAGTTTTACTATCTTCATCTGATATGTCTCTAATCTTCTCAAACAACTGTTTAACAGAATCATCTAATTGTTGGGGTTTCGCAAAATCTTCAGTAGGAATGTCATGCAGGTCAGTTGCCTTACTTACCTTGCTAGGGACAACTTTACTGGGTATGACACCACTCTCAGGTTCTCCTTGAGAAGCTTGTGACCTAGTTACAATGTTACACTGGGCCTTTAAATACGTTTCAGGAGATTGTATTATCAGACTGGTGTGTACCTTACCTTTGGCCAAATCATTTCCCATCAAAATGTCCACCTCTTTGCAAGGGAATTCCTTATCGAAGTATGCAAATTCCACTATTCCATCAGTATATAGACTAGTCAAAGGAATAGTTAGAAGGGGAAGTACCGATTCACTTGTAAGATCCGAAACTATAATGAACCTGTTTGTAGGAGTGATAAAGGATTTCATATTAGAACTTACAATAGTTTTACTTGATGCTGAATCACAAAGAATTGTAACAGTATTATCTTTTACCTTACCCTGACACTTGAAGTTATCAAAACCATCTTCCTTTATTGCACAATGCATGGTCTTATGTTCAGTTGGTTTAGATTTATCCTTTTTCCCTGTATTAGCTGAAGAGTTTGTTTTAGGAGTTTGTTGGTGAGAACCTTTGCACCGAGGATTAGGACAATCTTGAATTAGATGTCCTCGTTCCTTACAAAATGAACATACTGTACCTTGCTATCGACGAAAGCTTTATGTTTAAGTTGTCCCTTATGAATTAAGAAGTATTCATCCGCCAACAAAGCTGCTTCCTTAGGTTTCTTCACACCTCATTCCTTAATATACTGTACATAGCAACGTTAATTGGTGGTACCTTGCGCAAGAATTTTCCCATCAACAGGAGAGACTTCAAATCTTCATAGTTACTAATACCTGCCTTGTCCAACTATTTCTGTAACTGCTTTATCTTCAGATTACAAAATTCCAGGAAATTATAAAATTCCAGGAAAGTTTGGTCGGGTATCTTGAATGAATTGCGGAATTTCTGCCGATATCCTTATGCTGTAATAGAATAAGCATATAAAATAGCTTTTTTCAAAGTATCATAGTCATTCTCAGTAATCATCTGAGTAACAATATGCTCAGCTTGTCCTCTGAAAGAACTTCTAATTATTAGTACCCATTTATCCTTGGGCCATGTTAAGGTCTTGGCAGTTTCTTCAAACGCTACAAAGAAATTTTCAGGTTCTCGTTTGTTAAACACAGGTAAGAGTTTCTTAACCTTAGAGACTTTGAAAGCTTCAGGAATATCCTTTTCCTCCTGTTTTTCCTGCAATCTTATCTTAGCTAGCTCACATTCTTTCTCTAGTTCTACTTTAGCTAACCTTTCTGCCAATTCTATTTTTATTTTCTCTGCTATTTCTATTTTTACCTTCTCTAGTTCTACATGCTCCCGTTCTTTCTGTAATTCTGCCTGGATTAGCAATTCTGCCCTTTCTGCCGATTCTATTTTTACTTTTTCTAGCTTTACTTGCTCCTGTTCTCTCTCTCTCTGCTCACATTCTTTATCTAATTTTATTTTCTCTAATTTTATCTGTAATTTTAATACTTCTACTGCCGAATCCTCCCTATTTATTATACGTAAGGGCCAATATTGTTTCACATCATCTTGTGAAATTATATTTTTGTCTATCAGGCATTTCAATATTAGACCTAAGATTTCTTTTTTCACAGCTCCTGTCGTTACACTAATCTTAACAGCCATGGCTAAAGCCAACAAATCGGACTTCTTGGCATACTGCAAAGTATGAAGGTTTTTCTTCGGATTAGAAGTAAAATATTTAGCATCAAAAGACATGATTAATCCAAAACAATAGGTTCACAATTTGAATAATTATAGTGCAACACTTAATAAGCAATACCTTATAACTAGTAACCAATTTCACAATACATTCATGACAATAGACCAACTTTTAACAAGCTTTCTTCTTGTATTACAATGTGGCCAAATTCAAAAGCATTTTAAGTATGAAGACAAGTTTCCTATACCTAACAATGATGATACCTGTGCAATGTTATTACCCAACTACAAGTATGGGATGAGATTAAATCTCTTGAGATACCTATGGAAAAGGTATGTACCTGTAACTCCTAGACTTCCCTAGATTACAAGTAATGGGATTTCAATACCTGTGATGTAATGTGTTAGCTTATAAGTGCCTTATAGGGCATTAGAGATTCATTCAAAACTCTAATGAGACGTTAGGAGAAAAACTAGGCTGGCTATAATACCGTGAATCCTAATTACACAATTGGTTCATTAAACTCTAGCTCTCCATTACAAACTCAACTTAACACTTATGTTATTAATGAAGCTTGGAGCCTGGCTTACTCTTGAAGTATCAATACTGGAGACTACACCCGATCACAGTGTTTACAAAATACGTTTACTCTTAAAATATATCACTTTTCATTCAATTAATCGTAACTCAACCAAGATATATTTAGCATTTAAATTTATCAAATCCTAGTCAGGCCCCCAAATGTGACGTTCCTTACCTTTAAACACTCTTCCTTAATTTTACCTGATGCCAGATGTTACGGCAAATATCTTGTTCACAATCACTGATTCAAGAACGGCACATAAAAAAAGAAAATTCAGATTTTCACATACTTTACAACTAAATATTAAGAGGGTAATAAGTATAAGATGGTACTATACTTTTCAAACAAAATACACTGCAATCGGGATGAAGAAAACACAGCAGGTAAAAGATCTTAAATATAATATATAAAGTACTTACATATTATATACAACACTTAACTCCAAATAATAGTAATGAAGAAGTAATTCAAACTGAATCAAAAAGTAAACCAGACTCAACTCTGGACGTATAATTCACGTGTCAAGTAAATTTAATTTTAACAAAAGGATTCCGATCTATAAGAAGATATAAAAATTTCCATGGATTAATATCCCAGGCGATGCCACTGGAGGTTTAGAAAAACATATATCTTCAGCAGTCAATAGATGGCGTAGAGTATAGGGACTGCAGCAACTCCTAGATGACGCTGAAGATAGTTGGCAGAATAGCAGACAAAAGAATTCTTAAAAAAAGGGTTGCAGATATATATATATATATATATATATATATATATATATATATATATATATATATATATATATATATATATACAGTATATATATATATATATATATATATATATATATATATATATATATATATATATATGTTTATTTTATTTGTTCATTTATTTATTTTTGTTTTATTACCTATATGGCATGGATATTTCCACATTCGTTATTACTGCCTACTTAGATGAATGGCAGAAGGGATCACGGTTGGGAAGTATTTGCATTCAGAGCTATATATGAGAGTATTGGACATCTCAGCCATTCCAAAGATGGTTTGGACCTTTTTGGCGGAACCACTCTCAAGGGTTGGGTCATCGGAATCCAAGGGATTCAATCCTTGAGGTGGAAGGATGATTCCATATTTTCTTGGTCTCAGTCACAGCAGGTGGGTATAGCTTACACCTGTGCCTCTATACTTGTTTTGGTGCTATTCTTCGGGTAGGGTATGGAGTGGACCATCTGGGAAGTATACTCATTGTGCCGATAGTGGAGAATGCAAATTTTCTTTCCAACGTATGATACTTTCTTAATATTCTCAAGCAGGTAAACAAACCAACAACTAAAACAAACTAGACACGGCTTTCTGTTATGGATCCTGCTGACAACGAAACACCCTCCCCTGGATATGCTCCCCCCCCCCCCCCCTCCTCCTGGCACTTTTGACGACCTCTTGCAATTCTAGTATGGAAAATTCTGTTGCTGACTTAGGAGCGAAAAAGGACCACTCCATTGTTCTGATATTGAAAGTCATTCATATATGGGATTTGCCAATAAGCTGACATTATGAAGCATTGTGGATGACTTTTAAAGCTTATGGTAAGATTACTGATATAAGTAGGAATTTTAGGGAAGAAGAAAAATGGGAAGCATGGGTTTGCTTTCATAATCACGAGTAGACTTTTAAAGCAGTCTGTGAGGTATCAAACATTAAAATTGATAATAGTAAGATTACAGGATCACTATGCAATACTGCTCTTAGAAACCTGGACATATATCGCCCTAGTGACTGGCATCAAAATGAGTCTATGGACCCAAAAACAAAATTAAAAAGTGAAAGAAAGCCTAAACCACCAATGTGGACTATAGCCACCTCAAAGAAAGAAGAATACAGTACAACTATTTTAAATTTAGTAAACTAATACAACAGAAAGTAGGTACAGTACTATAGAGCATGGAGACATTTCTAGATTTGGCAAGAAGTCCAATTTAATTCATGCCAAATATAGAACACAGTCTATTATGCTAAATAATATTAAGATAGGAGAATATTTAATGGTAGGCATCAAGTCTCATTTGAATTTCAGTTATGGTAGAGGGGTTATTTTTAATAGAGAACTTTATGAATTTAATAAGAAGAAATATTAGATTTGTGCCCTAGAGAAATATGGAAGGCTTATAAGATTCCAAGAACCACTATGATTATTATAACATTTCAAGACCATGATGTACCCTCTCTTGTATACATAAAAAACGAGAGGATTCCAGTTTGTGTCTACGAACAGAAACCATTACAGTGTTATAATTGCTATAAATTTGGACATCCATCAAGAGCATGCAAAAATGAAAAGATCTGCGAAAATTGTTCGGACCCTGAGCATGAACCCTGCACTTCTATTTCAAAGTGCCCTAATTGTAGCTAAAATCATAAAGTTACTAGTGAAAAAATACCCTCAGTATGAAATAGAAGAAACTGCTGTTCAGAAGTCAGATGCAGAGCATATCAGCATAGGCGACTTCTAAGAAAAACTAAAAGTTATGCCAAGGCCTTACAATCAAAGGATGCAGGACATATAGAAAAAATTACACCACCTAGAACAGGTAATGTAAGTCATCATATCGCTAAATTACCTCTCACAGCTGTTGACATGCCTCTTACTTTAAATTCGGTGCCACTCGTCAAAAAGGCAAGTAACAAATATATCATATCACCTTGGAGGTATAACATGATACCCCGAAAATGGGAGACGACTCTTTGTCGTCTCCATATTGGTCACACACGGTTGACACACGAGTTTCTGTTGAAGGGCCAACACCAACCGTATTGCGAGGACTATTTAGTACCTTTAACAGTGAGGCATTTGTTGACCGAATGCCCTAATTTTACTAACTTAAGAAATAGATATCTGTTTGACGCTGGAGGTGAGGATGGCAGGTTCATCCTTGCCAAGATTCTTGGACATGATGTGTCCTACTATGCGAGAGGAATTTCTAGATTTATTTCAGAAGCAGGTCTTCTGAAAACTAATTTATTTAATTATTATAATGACTTAACTTTTATGGTTTTAATAGAATTCTCTTTTATTTTTCATATATAATAAATGCTATCGGCGTCAATGACCTTAGATGTCAGGATGCCAGAAAACTTTCAATCAATCAATCAATCAATCCTTCTTCTAAATCTGCCACCCCTCGGATGAAAAGCCCAAGGCTTTCATCTTGGGTAGCATCATTGCCAGATTTAGGGGAGAAATCTTCTGCTAAAGAGCCATTAGATTTACCTACCATAATGGAGGTGCATAAGCCAAATGGTTCTCAACCTTTCAATCGAAAAAGGGAGACCACCATCCCTCTCCCATCCAATGAGAAATGCAAAGTTACCCACTGCAAATAGGTACAATGTTTTATCTGAGAAAGATGACAAACCTTCAACAAACTTAAATCAATCAAAAATTCAAGTTGAGGTTCACCATCCTCCTGAAGAATTGGGTAAAAGAACATTGAAAAGGCAGATGTGAAACCTAATTTATCAAGACCCTCTCTAAAGAAGGCAACAGGAAATAATGTTATATCAAAGACTACAAATGGGTAGACCTCATCCAAGATGTCTTCCAGAAATAATCCATACTTTTCTCCTCAATATTGCAGTGGAATTGTCAGAGTTTAAGGGCCAAATATGAAGAACTTTAGCTCCTCATACATGAGCACTCCCCTATAGTTGTATGTGCACAGGAGATCAAGCTTGATGCTAATACTCCATGTCCTTGAGAGTATGTTAGCTATAGGACACCATACGAGCAACAAACAGAGAGCCATGGCGGAATTCTTACATACATTCTCCAAGATGTTCCCTAAAGATCCTTACCCATTTGTACCCCTCTGCAGGCAGTGGTTGTACAAATAGATGTAGAAAATGCATGATTTGCTCTCTTTATTTGCCTGCTGATGACATTTCGTATAATGATATAGTAGAGGTGATTCAACAACTCCCTCAGACTTGTCTCTTGTCGGGGGATTTTAATAGTAGATATCCATTATGGGGCGATGTTTTAGCAAACACTAGGAGCAACATTTATATCATCAATTGTGGAAAATGAAGATATGGGACTACTTAATACAGGATAGCCCACTCACATTCACGTTCAGACAGGTTCTTTGTCGTGCATTGACCTAATTGCCTTTTTGATTTTGATTGGAGGACATTGAATGATAGAGATACCAGTGATCATGCTCCAATCATTATAAATACCAACAGTGGTCCACTTTAACAGAGATTGCCCCGATGGAATCTTGAGAAAGCGGACTGGCATAGATTCGATGAGCTGAGCGAAATTGAAGGAAATGCAGAAGAGTTTGAGAATATTGATGATGCCATAGACTTGCTAAATGGGACTCTCCATACTTCAGGAGTCAATTGAATTCTTAAAAGAACAGGGTTATTCAAACGAAGATGCAGAACTAACTGCCCTGCACAGAGCAACAAGAAAATCTTTTATCTTGATTGCGTAGACGTCGTACTGAGGAGAATTTAATTATGTACAAGAAATGTAGAGCAAGGTTCCGTTGCACCATGAAAGAAGCAAGGCGCCAGTCTTGGGTGTCTTTTGTTTTCTCCGTTAACAGTAGAACCCCACCATCTTCTGTGTAGAGGAAAGTATAAAAGATATCAGGCAAATTCACCCCCAACCCATCACCAGTGTTAAGGGTGAATGGTCAATAAGTGACTGGAGCAACTGAGGATAGCAATGCATTGGCTGATCATTTTTCAAATGTATCATGCAAGTGTAAAGTAACTCTTGGTTACCAGTATAGAGGTAGTGAACAACGTAAATTGCTAAATTTTGCTACAGAAAAGAAGGAATCCTACTATAATCCTTTTACCGAAAGGGAGTTTGATTCCGCACTTGCTAGTTGCAACGATAAAGCCCCTGGGCCTAATGGAATTCCATATGCAATGATCTTACCTGATAATACCAATTTATTTATTTTGATCATTATTAACAGGATAGGGCATGATCATAATTATCCAAGTGTTTGGGAACAAGCCATTATTTTAGCCTTTTTAAAACCTGGTAAGGATAAGTTTTTAGCAGCAAACTACTAACCAAGTGCATTGAAATGTTGGTTTTGTAAGCTCATGGAGAAGATGGTCAATGTAAGACTGATGTGGTACTTGGAGAAGAAGTGTATTTTATCACCTATCCAGTGTGGATTTAGGAAAGTGCATACAACGACAAATGTGTTGGTACGACTTGAGTCCTCTATTTGTGAAGCCTTTGCTTCCAAACAGCACCATATAAGTTTTTTTTTATCTTGAAAAAGCATATGATACTGCATGGAGATATGGTATTCTTAAAATCATTCATAATTGTGGATTACGAGGAGAGCTACCATTGTTCTCTCATTCATTCATTTCACATAGATTTTTTCAAGTGAGAGTTGGGGAAACTCCATCGGAGAGAAAATGTCAGGAAGAAGGAGTTCCACAGGGTAGTGGGCTATCCTCTGTCATTCCTCAAGTTATTCTTTCAACACTATTTATAGATGATCTCTCCATATCATTTGCTGGATCTAGAATGTCAATGATTAAGAGAAAACTATTCTCAATTGAAAGAATTATTCAGTGGGCTGATATGAATGGATTTAAGTTTTCAACAAACAAAACTACTGTTGTCCATTTCTGTCGTATTCGGGAAATACATCCAGACCCTGATGTATACATCAAAGGTCAACGGATCCCATTTGTAAGCGAAGCTAGATTTTTAGGATTGATACTTGATTGTAGGCTTACATGGGTTCCTCACTTGAAAGGTTTAAAAGTAAAGTGTCTTGAAGCTCTGAATCTTTTAAAAGTTTTGTCCCATACATCGTGGGGTTTTTCGGTGAAACAATTATAGAACATTCTTGATATAACTAGAAGTAAGATGTTTCCATTTAAGGTATCGTCAACCCCTCCGTGGAAATTAGCCGAGATATCTTTTTGTAAATATTTTATTGGTGTTAAAAAGAATATGACGGAATTAGAAGCTAGGTCTTTTTTTATGGAACATGTTGCAGAACATAGGGAATCAACTTTTATATGCAGTAATACCTCGGTATTCGACCATAATCCATTTGGGATCAGTGTTCGACCACCGATTTGTTCAAGTACCGAAACCTTTTTTCCCATAAGAAATAATGGTATTTATTTTTATACATTCCTACTCATTCCAAAATGCCCAAAATATTAATAAAACGTGTACTTAAACAACAATAATTATTTGAATGTGTACGAAAATGGTCGGAAAATCCTATAAAACAATTTTAAACCATTTACTGTACCTTTGAGCAGTGGTTCGATGGCTTACAGGAATGGATGTGGAGAGGATGGAAGGGGGAGGTCACTGCTTGGAAGGAGAGTCCCCTTCCATGAAGTGGCTGGGTAGTTCTCCTTCAGAGTTTTTTTTCTCTCCAGTAAAAGGTCGGGCAAATCTCCTTCAGGGGTTTTTTCTCTTCTGTCTCTCTTCTTTGGAGGGGAATCAGGCTGGGATGTAGCAGCTCTTTTCTTTTATGAAAAACATGTCAATCATCTGCTGCTTCTTTCTCTTCTGCACTATTCTTCTAAAGTGAGACATAACATTATCATCGCAATTGAAGACTTGCTGCGGGATCAAATTTTGTTCCTTAATGTATCGGTCGAATTCGCCAACGTATTTTTCAGCCGCCGCCTGATCCGAACTGGCTGCCTCCCCATGCCTAGTCACACGGTGAATACCAGTTCTGTTTCGGAATTTCTCGAACCAGCCCCTGCTTGCTTTAAAAGTAAATGACGAATCACTTTCACTAGTACGGGCACTTTTCTTCACCATCCTTCATAAATATGAAGAGCTCTCTCGCAAATGAAAGCTTCACTTATACTTTCCCCGGCCAACTGCTTTTCTTTAATAAATATAAGGAACAACTTTTCCATTTCCTCAATTACTTGTGGCCTTTGCTTACTAATTGCTGTCACTTCCTGTGCAACATTAGCTTTCTTTATCACTTCCTTATTTTTCAAAAAGGTCGAAATGGTCGACTTCGCCATGCCATACTGTAAGGCTAGATCAGATACTCGTACACCATTCTCGTATTTCGCAATAATTTCCTTCATCAACTCGATTGTTGTTCTCACTGTTTTCCTCTTATCCTTCCCCTTAGCACTAACTTTCTTGGGGCCCATTATTATCGGCAAAAAAAGACAATAAAACGCACTAAATCACAAATGCTCAACACGTGTTGTCGGACTGATGATCTCTCTTGAAATGATGCTACCCGACCAGGCGAGAGTAGCCGAGATGGCTGCTCATCACACTCGGCCACGCGCTCGGCTGTGTTCGAGTTCCGATTTTTTGTTCGAACACCGCAGCAAAAATGATTCTAATTTTTTGGTCAAACTCCGATTTATTTGAATTTAGAATCGTTCGACTACCGAGGTATCACTGTAAACTGATTGTTCCAAATCTGATGCTGGTGGTGGATTTGGAGTTCATAGTAATGGTTTTAATTTTAGAGGTGTACTTCCTTTAACAGCTTCCATGTTTCCTGCCCAGTTGTATGGCATACTAACCTCTACTGAGAAAATAGTGTTGGAGGAGAAGGGTAATTTTACTATTTTAAGTTATACAAGGAGTGTCCTTCAATCTTTAGAAGTTTTTAATTCTAGTAACCCTTTAGTTTTAAAGAGTTTAGAATGTCTTTTTATTATTGGACTGAGAGGTATGATGGTTTGATTTTGTTGGGTTCCAGCACATGTAGGTATGTCTGTGTATGAGAAGGCATATCTACTGGCGAAGAATGCTGCATCCGAGTTGCTACCAAGAAGGTATCCCATTTCCTGTAATGATTTCCTACCTACCATCAAGAAATTGTTTTCTAATAATTGGCAGCAGCACTGGGATAGTCCAGATGGCAATAAAATGAGCGAAATAACAAGTGTCATATGTCCTTGGAGGTATAACATAATGCTCCAAAAGTGGAAGACGTCCTTTTGTCGTCTTCGCATTGGTCACACTCGGTTGACATACGAGTTTCTGCTAATTGGCCATCACCAACCTTATTGCGATGACTGTTTGGTACCCTTGTTTATGAGACATTTGTTGATCAAATGCCTCACTTATCGAATTCCCCACTTATAGTACTGAAAGAAGTACACATCTGTTTGAGTTGAGGCTCAAGGTGAGGATGGCAGGTTCATCCTTGCCAAGATTCTCGGACATGAGTTGTCGTACAATAAAACTGGTATTTTAGAATTTATTTCAGAAGCAGGTCTTCTGAAAGATATCTCACTGTTATAAGGATGTTTTTGCTTTTATTGTTTTAAGCTGAATTAATATTTATTTATTTATTTATAACAAACAATATCGGCGTCAATGACCTTCGATGTCAATCAATCAATCAATCAATCTTTTTTCCTCTCCTGTTCCTACTTCTCCACTTTACTTAAATTTCCAGAAGATTCTTAAATGTTATGATTGCCAGAGTTCCTAGTTTCAACTTTTATGTTTTCATCGAGCATTCTTTCATTTAATTCCCTTAAATCTCTAATCACAAGTTTAGATTGCCTACCGTGTATGTGTTTTCCATTACCACCTCTATCAAGGTTTTATGTCGTCCCTTGTAATTTCTGAACTCGTCTTGCAACATTTTAATTGTCCTGGACATGTCTCTATTAGTTGTTTGTTCAGTAACTGGAATACAAACTTATGTTATTTATTAGGGTATTACTTTAGGCAAAGCTGAAAGAACGAGCCATTAAAATTTAGCGAGGGTTAACTACCCATCCCCCTAGTTAGCAGGGGGTAGGGGTTAGCTTGCTACCCCTCCCATTCACACACCTTTGCTTTTGGCTTGGATGGTGAACGGTTGTTGCCACTCTTAACCCCCACCAAGTTTTTGAACTGCCATTAATGCTTTTTGTGCTCTTTCTTTTTTTCTGTGTGTGTGTTGACTTTTGCCGACCATGAGTACCTGCCTTGGACGTGAAGGCCGCCCCTGCGGTACTTTCATGTCTTCTGAGGACACCGATCCTCACACCCCTACCCTTTCTTCAGAGGTCAATGGTGTGATAGTGATAAGAAGTGTATTGAGTGTCGGGAGTGGTCTGCCTCCCAATGGGAAAAGTTTGGGTGATGATGGAAAAAAAGTCTAAGCAGGACTCTTCTTCGAAAGTTTCTTCGAAGCAGAAGAAACCCAATGCTTCTTCCTCCTCTTTCCGACTTTCCTCTGAACCTTCTGCTCATTTGGTCTCTTCCGAGAGACCATCGAGTAGTAGCGCATGCCCTTTAACCACTGGTCAACCTCGGTCCTCATGAGATGGTGTCGCTTCCCGTAGCGAAGTGGCTAGGCTTCTTTCCCCTTGGGGTCCATGAGTCTTTCTCCCTTGTTACAGGTGTGGTCATCCTTGGGGTTACTGGGTCCGCCCTCCAAGGATAACCTGCTGCAGCTCCTTCGCCGTTTGTGCTAGTGTGCAGTCCTCGTCTATGTCAGAGGTGGATCCTCTTGCTTGTGCTGACGTTGTGTCAGAGGCGTCAGAGGCTGCCCATCTTGTCAATGCCCCGGCCCCTTCGGACCCTTCCGCCATTGCTGAAGACTGCTCTTCGCCCGCACTGCCGAACATCCTTCGAGAGGGAAGTGAAGTCCTATGTCCGCCTGTACTGCAAGTGTTTCTCTTCTCAGGTGACTTCACTTGTAGAGATTCCTCTTCGGAAAACTGATGCGACTAAAAGTCAGCTTGCTAACCCATCGACCATCAGAGTGCATCATTGTGGATGTCTTCCGTCGTGCTTGCCCTCATCTTCGCCTTATATGTGAGCTTTCACCTTTGGTGAAGAGATGCCTCTTTGGCTCTTTAGCTTCGTCAATACAGCCTTCCTCCGCAGAGGAGCTGCCTCGTCAGCCATCATCTGGGCCTCGACCTTCACTTGCTCCTGAACCTTCTTCCAACGACGCTGCCGCTAGTCCTTGGAATTCGACCTAGGACTCTCCTGTGGATCATGCGCGATCCCCTTCGGTGGATGCTTGTCCTTCCAAAAGACATGTCCCTTCTCGCTGACCTTCTGTGACTTCCCTGACTTACCGGCTCTGTTCATGTCTCCTCCAGTTCTGCTTCAGCCTGCTTGCCATGTGACCATGCGTCATTCACCTGCGTGTCAGCCTGCTACACACCATCCTTGTGCACGTTCATTGCCGACGCTTCGTCAGTCACCAGGCACCTACGCAATGCCCTCCTGTCTGTGAGTGCACACACGCGACAACTGATTGTGCGCCAGCACGCTAGTGCTCACGAGCTCGCCAGCACTCGCCATTGCGCAAGCAGGCTCCTCCTCAAGCGCAGAGCAGACATTGTTTTCAGGTAGAACCAGACTTGCCTCCGACTTCAAGGGAGTCGCGCCATTCAGAGAATAAGAAAGAACGGAAAGGTAAGTGTTCGCCATCCAGACCGTTGGTTCTCTCTCCGAGAAAGGGCAGAGTCGCATCCAACAGGTCTCCGTCGCCCCATTCTCCTCCCCGCAAACGCATTACAGCACGACCGCTGGGGAAAGAGGGAAAGGGCGCCTCAGGGGAGTTCAAGATCCCGAAGATCTCTACTTCAAAGGCAGACCCATGGTATCGTCCAGCTCTGGAAGAGACTCCTCAAAGGGAATCTTTGGTCCCTTTCCCTAGAGGGTATCCCTCAGACAGCGCCACCGTCAGTAAGGAGTCCTGGTTCGGTGCCATAGGTCAGGGAGGTTGTACAGGCCTTCAGGCCTACCTTTTCAGGACATTCTACAGAGGCCTCTGCCATCCCTCAACAACCTTTGGCACCAGCAGAGTCCTGGCAGAGAACCACGGCTGCTTCACCCCTTAAGAGAAAAGAGGAGTCACGCATACCATCATATCTCCTAGGGTAAAGCTGACCCTTGTGAGGCCTCCTTGGCCAAACCTTCCTGGTACTCCTCGAGCCAAGGGAGCCTCGCGAGGGGCGGGTGTCCTCCCTTCCACCTTTAGAGGAGGACTCCCCTCGTGCAGAGAGCTCTCCACCACCGGTAGGAACTAGGAAGGATAGTACCAACAGGCCTTCAATGTTAAAGTTGTACCTTCTTCTCCCTGCAAGGAGTCAAAGGACACCAACACTCCGTCGAGGACATCCAGACCCACAAGATCCGTCAGTCACTGTAGGGATGTCCACGACCCACCCCGACATGAGCTCTCAGGGGTGGAGGAAGGAGACTTTGCTGCCAGTCCCACTTTAGAGGGGGAGCAGAAAGAGTCAGAACATGCCATTTGGCAAGTTCTGAATCTTATCAGGGTTCTCAATGGGTATGCCAACCCAGAGAACCCCCCACCCCCTGGAGGGCAAAGACCCGGTCCTAGATCATGTCTTTTTCACTCAGAAGCCCTCAAAGGCCAGTGCAGCTTTGCCCTGGTCCCAGGGGCTGAAGAGTGTTCGGGCTAAGATCGCCCAACATCTCTCTGACTTTCCTCCTCTCATCGTTTGGGCTCTTCTACCAAGCCCCTCTTAATGAGGAAATGCCTTGATGAAGTCATTTAGCTTCAGCACGGCATATCATTTCCATGCTGAAACTTTGTGACGGGCAATAGGGCTCTCAAACTTGGGGAAATTGCTCCCTCAGTTTGAATCTAATTTTCTCCCTCTCTCATCTTTTTCTTCTTAATATTACTTCGACCTTTTCCTAATTTTATAAACTTTATTTCTTGTTGCTGTCCCAACTCTATGAGTAAAATTTCCCATATGTATATGTGTATATATCTACATTTTTGCTCTCAGCCATGTCGTCCTGATGGAAGGTTCCTTAAGGCAGCTTTCTGAGGGATATTTAGCTACAGTGATACTCCCAGAGAATTAACCATAGGTCTCCATAATTCTAACTCCTGGCGCGAGTATCCTTAATATATCTTTAAGGATATCGCATAATATCAGGGGACGTATTTTTTGATACGACACATAGCAATCTTCACCCCAAATAGATTTTACTCTTTGAGGGTGAAGAGTGGCAAATGAAAATGAAGGGGAGCCGTTATCAAGGTACCTGGTAGAGCCCCTCCCTGTACTACTACGGCGCATTATTCCTTTGAATGTAGCATTTAAGCATGGTGCTCTCCCACGTTTCTCTCGGTGTTGTTACTGTTATCAAGGAATATTATCATGCAATCTCCAGCATCTTCATCCTCTGGAAAGTTGAGTATTTAATCTTTCCTGTGTATAATTTTTAGCTCCCTTCTCACAGTTAAATTAACATAATTTAGGTGTGTTAAGCGGAGCACTGCCATCTCCGGAGGCGGCCATTTTGAGACCGCTGTCGCACGCCATAAAAGGGATTTTGACGTAGGAAAAATCTATTTCTGGGCGAGAGACCCGTGCCGCCCAGTGAAATGCTCCTTTAACATCATTTCTAAGGTAAAAAACTGCTATAAATTTACCAGAGAAAAATTGTATAGGAATGCTAGGTTGAACCCAGCTCGCTCACCTTAATAAGGTGTCGATATACTACTGGGGTGTGAATTAATCACAACCAGAGGCCTCGCACCATTTAGATATCTCCTGTCAATATCCCCGAACAGCGAGGTGCCGTTCAACATCCTACTACTACTAGCAATCCCACGCCAGTGACGTCAGTCCTTTCATAGCACGCAGCTTGCTAGCCGTATTTTGCCTTGTGTGTGAATTTCTCTGGTTTTTTTCTGGATTTACCTCAAGATGTCGGACTCCACTGTCACTACATCTAAGTTAAGTATCAGATCTATGAGTTTTGAGATTTTGGAGGGGGCCTTGCCCCTTTTTGTTTATATTATTCAGCTTTCTTATTCACAACCTTGCGTGGGTCTCTTATGGCGCTCGGCTCCCTCCTCTCTCTCTCTCGTTCGTTCTTAACGATTTTCAATAAGTCCTCCATACTGATTGTTTCTCGTTATGAACCTTATGGATAGCCACGGTTCACACACCGTATTAATTTTATATTGTCCTGTTTTATGATAACAGTTATTACATATACGCGTGTGTATTTTCGGTAGGTTGGCATGCCTGATCGCCTTCGGCGTTCTATTCCACATATTATTACTTGGATTATTTACATTCGCACGCCACGGACTTGCTTATCATTTTAACGTCATTCGTTTGCTTGCATTAGCTGGAGGGGCTTTCATGAGTCAGATATTACATATTAGTTTTCATTTGTTAGCACTTCACTGACTCAATGTTATGTTGGTAGCCCTGCCTACTCCCAGCGCCGTCAGGCTTGATTTTCTTCTGTCTCATGTTCGCTCCCTCGTTTGTTTTACGATTGATGTACAGTAACTAAATTTTATTATTATTATCATCCAGCATGCCTTCCTATCTTATTTTACCATGTGTTACGTTTATTATAGTGTTATTAGTCTTTCCGCGTGATCATATCAATCGTGGGTCTGACAGGTTGGTATACCTGCTATCGCCCCACTCCTAGCCTCCTCCCGCCGATACCCCACCCCAGGGTTCCCTCCCTCTCTTTCTCCCGATCGAGTTTGAGTCACTTTATAGTGCTATGTACCCCTCCCGGGGGCATCCGCTTTGCACGGGCGGTTCCCGTTGATCTGTGAGGCATACTATTATTATACATTACGTACATTACTTACTCTTTCCACTACTCTACCCGGTCATAGTCGTTTTCTTTCCGTCGCTCGTTTAGCCAACGATCGGCGGGAAGTTTTCGGCTCGGTCCGTGGTACCAAGTTATGTTATTTTATTTATTAAGTTTTGTACGTGCTACTCCCTCTCGGTCCCGCACGTCACGGACCCATTGAAGATCCCTTCCCCCTCTCTAGTGTCACGCACCTCACGGACCTCATATAGATATATATATATATAATATGTATAAAGACTTTCATTACGGGATCCCCGGAAGTAACTTTAATTCATTACCATCCGGTCGAGTTGTTTAGTTGAGGCCGGAGCCAACGTTATGCATTATTACTTGGATTACCTTTATATTTTAGTCACATATATCTATTATATACGATCCTAGTTCTCGACCTTGCCTACCATCTTTGATATGATCACGATTACGGTCTGACTTAATTTAATTTACTAATTTTACAATCAAATAGATCTAATATTTTGATTTTTTAGTAAAACACCGGGGCCCCGGGGTCCCCTATTTTGCCTTCATTCAATATTTAAGGCATTTATATATGAATAGTTTTTATCATGTATTTGATATATGACTTATTTAGCACCCCGGGCCCCCCGGGGTCCCCTATTTGCCTTTATTCAATATATTTAAGGCATTTATATGAATAGTTTTATCATGTGTTGGATATATATATATATAGAATTGCAGCACCCGGGCCCCCGTGCCCTTCTTTTGCTTCCACTCAAGATAATTACTGTATAGCTATATATATTAAAATTCATCATCATGATATTAACTTTATAATATTTAAGCACCGGGGCCTCCGGCCCCTAATTGCTTTCTTTTAAGATACAGTGAACCCTCGCTACTTCGCGGTTCGACCATCGCGGATTCACCACTTCGCGGATTTTTTCCATAACCCATATATATATATATACATATCGCGGATTTTCCGGAAATTTCGAAAATACCGCGATATCTGAAGACCCCAAATACGATATTTCGTTACCTGTAATTCCATTAATACTGTAATTAGTAATATCTGCTCTTACTGATTGTTCATTGCATTACATATGACATATAATTAAGCACAGAAAGAAATAAAACACGAAAAGAGAATGTGATCATACGATAATTCAGTACTGTATACAGTACGTAGTAAAATTAAATCGAACATGAAACGCAAATCAGATGCAGTCATACCATATTAGAATGGTGTAAGGCTGCTGATGGCTACTAGTGTACTACAAATGTAATGGATGTGCTTCTTTTCCATGAATCTTTTGTATGTATACGTACGTAGCACTGCATCCAATAATATTCTTTGTTGCAAAAATCACATTTCAAATAAGCATACGAGAGAGAGAGAGAGAGAGACACACATCCTACAACAAAAGCGTAAAATAGCGTACGTAAAGCTATTATTATTATTGTTATTATTATTATTATTGTTGTTGTTGTTAATAAAATTATTATTGTTATTATTATCATTATCATTATTATTATTATTATTATTATCATTATTTATTATTATTATTATTACAGTATTACTGTACAGTATACGCGGGGTATCTTGTACTTTGAATTGGTAACCTACGCATCATATAAGACGGGTTGTGATTGGTTCAAGCGTTGATAGATGACGAATCAGAACTCAAGTTTTGTTATCTAGCCTGTGATTGGTGTTTTGCCCGCATCTCCAACTTCCAGCCTCTGTTCGCGGCCACTTTCTCTTACGCCGTATCGCTGAGTAGACGTTGTTAAGTTTGTGAACTTTAATCTGTGCTGTGTGCGACTGTTTTAAGTTGAACTTTTTGTTGAACTTTCTGTTAAATCCTACTGTACAATGGCTCCCAAGCGTTCTGCTTCTACTAAGGCTGGTAGTGAGCCTAAACGGCACCGAAGGATGATGACGATTGCTGAGAAGGTGACGCTTTTCGATATGTTGAAAGACGGTAGAAGTTTTGCGTCCGCAGCCCGCCATTTTGGAATCAATGAATCCACCGTTCGCTATATCAAGAAGGACGAGGCGAACATTAGAAAGACGGCTGCAATCACCTTTAGCAGATCAGCGAAGCGAGTCGTTACCACGCGTAATAAAACGATCGTACGCATGGAAGGTGCTTTAGCTGTGTAGATTGCCGACTGCCGGAAGAAGAACATAGCCTTGGATACGAACACCATCCGAACAAAGGCTTTGAGCTTGTATGAGAATTTTGCGGCAAAGGAACCTCAAGACGACGATGGCAACCATGCTGAAGAAGATGATGATGCAGATGAACCTCAACCAGGGACATACACTGATTCCCAGCCTCAGAAACAACGTTTTTCCGCCAGCAAAGGATGGTTCGCGAAGTTTCAGAAACGCTTCGCCCTGAAAAGCGTTTCCCTGCATGGCGAGGCTGCTTCGGCTGACACTGCCGCTGCTGAAACTTATGTGAACCAGACGTTCAAGAATATTATCGCCGAAGGTGGATACAAGCCGGAACAAGTCTTTAATATGGATGAGACCGGCTTGTTTTGGAAGAGAATGCCGTCGCGAACTTTCCTGTTCAAAGAGGAAGCCAAAGCGTCTGGCTTTAAAGCATTCAAGGATCGCGTTACCCTCGTGATGTGTGGCAATGCTGCTGGATTTTTGCTAAAGCCGGGGCTTATTTATAAGTCGAAAAATCCTCGCGCTTTGAAAAATAAAAACAAGAATCTCCTTCCCGTGTACTGGATGCATAATCCAAAAGCATGGATTACGAAGATGCTGACCTCCAACTGGTTCCACCAGTGTTTCATCCTGAAGTCAGCAAATATCTCGTAGAGAAGGGCTTGCCATTCAAGATCCTTCTCCTTATGGATAACGCTGGTGGACACGCAACTGATCTGTCGCATGAGGGCATTCAGGTTGAGTTCCTGCCACCCAACACCACGTCATTAATTCAACCGATGGACCAGGGGGTTATCAGGGCGTTCAAGGCCCTCTACACGAAGAATACCTTGGCGGACCTCGTTGCGTGTGTGGATGCTGCCCAAGATGATGAGGATGAAGATTTTAACTTGAAGGCGTACTGGCGGCAGTACACCATAGCCACGTGCCTGAAGAATATTCAGAAGGCACTGCAAGAGATGAAACCTGCAACCGTGAATGCGAGCTGGAAGAAGTTGTGGCCCCAGATTGTTTACGACGACGAGGGATTTACTCCGTCTGAAATCCAACACTCTGCAATACGCAAATCTGTGCAGTTGGCTGCCATAATTGGAGGTGACGGGTTTGGCGACATGACGACTGAAGACGTCGACGAGTTGTTGGACTGCCATTCCCAGCCGCTAACTGACGCAAACCTAGAAGACATGACGAAATCGGCAAGTGAAGAAGAGAGTGAAACGCAGGAAGAGACCCAAGAAAATGTCGAAGAAACGGGCTTAACATTAGAACGGCTTGCCAAGGCCTGCTACCATGCGAAGGACTTGAAAGAAATGTTGCAAGAGTGGGACGAGGATATGGTTCGGTCTATGCAATTCTCCAACAAGGTCGATGACATCATGACTCCCTACAGGATGCTCTTAGAGCGAAAAAAGAAGCAGCGGCAGCAACTTCCGATCACAATGTTCTTCCAGCCTCGCAAAAAAGAGCCAGTTCCTCCTGCTAGTACGCCTTCGGAAGAAATTGAAGAAGTTGAAGAGGTGTCCCAGGAAAAGACACCTCCGTCTGAAGAGACGTAAAATACTATTATTGGCTGCACAGTAGAAGACATCATCAGCTTCATCATCATCATTTCTACTGTGCAGCAAATTCATCACCATCATCATTCAAGTTTTTCTTGAACTTCTTTCGTGTGAATACAGTAACAATCTTTATTTTTTACTTTAATATTCTAACATTTTAATATTTGTGCCTGTTTTATAGTTTAGTACTGTATGCATTAAGTTGAAGGGAAGGTTTTAAAAGTCTGAAGAGTACAGTATACATGTTGTAACCTATCATATTTTTTTTTTTTTAAATTTACATTTACGTACGTAAAACAATCTCTCTCTCTCTCTCTCTCTCTCTCTCTCTCTCTCTCTCTCTCTCTCTCTCTCTCTCTCTCTCTCTCTCTCTCGTAAATTGTTTTCCTGCTTTGCTACGTACAGTATGTACTGTATGATTTTTTATAGATACGATAAATGATATTTGTAATAACATATTTTGTAAATGCTTTTACTGTAAATATCATTATTTATCACTTTCATCATGCGCGTTAAATGCCTTCTTTGTTCTGAGCGTGGTTGTTTACTGATCGTACTTTATGACGCCGTCGTTTCAGGCGGCGTCATAAAGAAAAACATTTCATTTGGAAGTCCTAAGAAAAATTAAGTAAAACATTGGTAATAACAAAATCAACATACTGTATACATCAATATAATCGATGCAAAAACTAACCTATACATATATGTGTACACTAAATGAGTTTGTTTCTTCATTATGATCAGAGATAAACGTAAACAAAACATTGGTTGCCATTTTTTATCGTGCTTTTTAGCGTGTTTAGGAAACGCATGATATAAAATCTCCTTTAATATTTGTGCCTGTTTTAGTTTAGGGTACTGTAGTACATGCATTAAGTGTTCTGTACATTAAAGGGTAGTTTGTTAACAGTACTACGTACAAGGGAAGGTTTTAAAAGTCTGAATATACATGTTGAATAAATAGGTAAATATGGTGTCACTACTTCACGGATTTTCACCTATCGCGGCCGGGTCTGGAACCTATCTACCGCGATAAACGAGGGTTCACTGTACTCATGTATCTTTTATCTTACAGACTGTCCGCTGTGCGATGACGGCATGTGCCGCTGTTCTCCACCAACCCTGCGGCCATGATGTGTGTCGTTCGCACGCTCACTGCTCTCTTCAAGTGGATGACCTATCTGTTTGGCATCCGGACAATTGTGTAGTCTGCTACAAATTGACCTCCACTCTAACATCTGACTCGGTGAGTGCATTTACATTAATACAGACTTGTGGGGAGTTATAATTTATTTTAACGTTCTCTTTTAATCATTCTATTATTTTAAGGCCACAGTCCTCTGGACTTCCCGCATGCCTTTTACGTGCCTACGAAGTCCTTGGACTTCTCCACTTTTTCTTTGGCACTTTTATTCCTCGCTAATAGTCTGTTCTCTTTCAGAGCACCCAGCTTGAAAAGGACACAGCCCGAGCTACCCTCAAGACCTGGATTGGCGGGTTCGCCCGCAGCGTGAAGGCCAAACAGCCTTATATCCTTTCTGAGGAATGGTGTTCCCACCTCTACCCCAATGCTAAAACATCGGTATAAATGTAATTATTTAGTTAGTAGTGCGACGTTCCTGGTATTTAGCTATAAAGAATTTTCTAGCTAGTTAGGCAAAATTATGCTAATGAAGATTGCATATACACAAAATATTTCCTCTTCCAAAATATAACGTTTCTTTCGTATACGATAGGGCCTCGGTGGTATCACTCATAGCTGTGGTCCCCACTCGAGTTAGGCTAGCCTAACCCGTTTAGTATACGTTAGTAACGTTAATTCCATTGTTTAACCTCTAGTATCATTTCTATTAATTCGGTCGGGGATATATATTTCCCCTAGAATTATTGGTATAATTCGATACACTTCTCTTTTAGAGAAAAGAGGATAAACCCTTCTTCCCCCCTGATTGCCGCCATCCCAGTCAGCAACTCTATCTTCCGTCATCGCCAACGAGTAGTTAACTCCGGCTTGACATGGACAGTGTTTTACCGTTGATCATCTCTGCCGGCGAGTATCCCGGCTTTGAAGTATGACAGTAACTCAGGGTATATTGTCTTGTAGCCGACAATGTCATCGAGAGAGGAATCGTTATTCCTCTGCCAGCTATGACGTTGTCGGAAAAGGAAGCTAGCTTCCCTAGTCTACAACCGAAAGTGGGTGGCATAATTACCGCCACCTTTCTCCCTTGTAGACTAGAAGACATGTCTTATATCCGGCAATGTCGCCGACAGGGGAATTCTTGTTCCCCTGCCGCCCACGACGGCATCAATACAGGAAGCGAAGCTAGGCTTCCTTGATTTACAGCCGAAAGTAGGCGGCATACTTGCCGCCGCTTTTCTCCCCTGTAAACTATAAGACCCTTTCCCCCCCCCCCTCTTTTGTCCTCCAGTGCCAGTTTAGCTGTCACAAATTTCCCTTGGCCGGTATTCTACAATCATCCCCGCTTGCCGGGCTGACTGGGTTACCGGCGGGGTTCCTACAAGCGGCAGTTAGGTTACCGCCTCGACCGACTCCTTAACGGAAGCAAAAGTTCTGGGAAAGGCTGAGCTGGCCCTGACATCTGCCGGTGGGAAACCCATTATACTTTTGAGAATTCTTCAGTCCTCTCTTGGACTGCCATCCACAAACCTTGCAACCGGCAGTACAGCCGGCAACAGAAATTGTGGCTGGACGGAAGCTAGAATTAAATGCATTCCTCCCCTTCGATTAGATCTCTTATTCTGGGAAGAAGGCTGTAGAAGGCAGTAGCCCCTTACACTTCCAATTATTGTACTAAACTATAATAATACGGAGTCCTCCTTCCCATTCTTTCTCTCTCCCTATCAGTTGCAGCACTAGCCTAACCCCGGTAGTATACCGGTAAAACTACAGTATATGACAATACAGTAGCCAGTATTCCTGCAGTATAACAATACAGCAGTTAGAAAACTACAGTATATAATGATACAGTAGTATAAATCTCTCCAACATACTCTGTGTATCCTTTCACAGTCTATTGTTGAGACCGAATAAAATGTTGAGGTGTAAGTATTCCTTCAACATCCTGATAAACCTTAGATCATCGGGACACTGATTATTACCGTTCAGTATTAATATTCTACAAGTGGAGGAGTTACTGTAAATATTCACTGACTCTGGCTCTATGTATGAGAGTTATTCCACTCTGTATTTTCCCTAATAAGGAAATTAAAAATATTAATATTGGCGGAGGTCACAGCAATTGCCTGGAGAGGAAACACAGACATGTGGCTTTCCTACTTCTTTTCTAGCTTACTATCCTAAGCTATTAAAAGTAATAGTAAGCAATACTATTGTTAAGCATGTGCATTTATATCAGTGATGTAAATAACCCTATACTCATTTCACCCTTTCTTTCCTTACAGGAGGAGCCAAAGATGAAGTGTGCAGTCGTGTTCTGCAACCACAAGAGTAAGGACTTTGGTGGGCATACGATGTGCAGGTCTCATGCCCCCTGCTCCATCGTAACTGAAACCCTGAGGTATTTGGACCCGAAGGGTTGCGCCATCTGCTCGGCTCTGATGACCGAGGGATTTTGTGAAGATATCCCTGAGACTACAGAGTGAAGGGATACAGCAAGAGAAACTCTTCGGAGGTGGGTAAGAGGGGCCCAAAAGAAGTCTCCAGGACCTTACCTACCTAATGAAGCTATGAGATGCCTTCTATTCCCTAAGGCCCAATCCGACGCAGTTGTGCCCCAGGTAAAGGTCAAGCCTTCCTTCATCCAACTGACGGTGGATGCTGACATCAATAAGGCACTCAAAAGCATGGTCATCCATCAGGAATGGATGTCGGTGTCTACCGACACCGAAAAGGACGTTCTACAAGAAGACCCTGAAGAAGTGGTTCAACCACATACGGAGGGAGAAGGATCCGTGTCAACAGTAACTGAAGACCCTCAGTTTTCCCTGACGGCATTCCAACCTGTGCCCTCAACCTCTTCAGCCCCAACTCCCCATCCTGATCCGCTGATAGCCAGGAGAAAAGCGCTCCTAGAGTCGATTCAACAGATGATGGCAGTGTTTGGCAAGGAACAACAGGAGATTAAGCAAGATCTCAAAGAGACGAAGGAGGTAAGAGAAGTGAAATGCCTAGGCATTCTCAGTTGCTTTCCCAAGCCTCTTAAGGTCTCTGACTTACCTCAATGCTCCGAAACCAACCCCTGGAGGTACACGGAGCATATGCCCATGATGGATGGAAAGCTTTACATCTCCGAGAAGTTGGGGGCCAAACTCCTTGAAGATCTCCAATTCTGGCGTAACCTGTCGGCATACCCAGATTTTTACATGAGACTGCGGGATGAACCAGTATCTTGTGAGGAGATGGAACCAAAACAAGTCATGGTCTTTGAGCATGACAAGGCACATGCTCTCCTGTCCAAGACCCTAAAGGGAGCCAGTTAAACCAACTCCAAAGTTTCAGCTTTGAGCAAGAGGCATCCTACCTTCATTGCTCCTTCCTCCAGAGCTTCCCCCTTTTCGGCAAAAGCTCTTGACTGTGTGATAAAAGCAGTCGATGCGGGCAAACCATGCCCAGTGCTAGAGGAATGCAGACCATTATCTCTAGCCATGCCTACCTGCGAGAAGGAGTGGAACGAGGCTCATCTAACCTTCTCCGTCTATAAACTGGATCCAGAGATAGCAGGTCAGCAGTTGAATAAGAACCTTCCAAAACTGCCCGAGCATCGTTTGAGAAGGGAACAGGAGACAAAAGAGAGACTAGCTGCTTCTTTGTCGCTTCAGAACTGCATGGAAATGTGTGCAGGCCTTTCCAATACCCCAGACATGTACATGGTCTTAGCCAAGACTCACATGGGTACCTTTCTTAAGGATTTGTATACCTTCGTCAGGTGCAGGAGGGCCTGTAGAGAGCATGTATTTGCCGCAGCAACGGTCAAACATGAACTCAGGAAGCTGATCACTTCATGTATCTGGGGCAAGGACCTCTTCCCAAAAGATGTGGTTCAGAAGGTCATTGCCAAAGCCGCCACGGAGAATAGGAACCTTTTCCAGAAGTGGGGCATGTCTTCCAAGAGGAAATCATCCTCAGACGCTGGTCCCCAACCTAAAAACAGGAAGACAAAGAAACCACGCAGGCCTGCACAACTTCCAACTATGACCATGACCACAGTGCCCCAAATGGTAGCTCAGCCACAAACCACCTTTCAGATGGTGCCCGAGCAGCTAGCAGCTCAATCACCTGTGTATAATCCAGGCTTTGAGAGGCACAACACTACCTTTCGCCCCAAAGGTAGAGGCTCAAACAAGAAACCCCTCAAGGGGTAGAGGAGGACGTGGTCACGGAAGTAAATCCTCAGGAACATCTCAGCAATGAGATGCTCCAGGTAGGAGGGAGACTCTTTCACTTTAGGATCGTTGGACCTTCGATCCCTGGGCTCACAGCCTAAACAAGAATGGACTCGGTTGGAAATGGAACAAAATTCACCCCCCTTTTCCTCAATTCTTCCAACACTCCACCCCCTTATTGGAAGAATTTACCTCAGAACTCTTGAACAAAAAGGTAATAAGGAAAATGAAGTCCATCAAATTCGAGGGAAGGCTGTTTTGTGTTCACAAGAAGGACTCAGACAAACTTAGAGTCATTCTAGACTTGTCTCCACTCAACAAGTTCATCGAGAACAACAAGTTTCGGATGCTTACCTTACAACACATAAGGACCCTTCTACCAAAAGGGGCATACACAGCCTCAATAGACCTGGCAGATGCTTACTAGCACCCACCAGTCAGCCGCCCCCTCTCCTCCTACCTAGGATTCAGGCTACAGAAGACGAAATATGCCTCCACAGCCATGCCCTTTGGACTAAACATAGCCCCAAGGATATTCACGAAACTTGCGGATACAATCATCCAACAACTAGCTTAGAAGGAATTCAGGTAGTGGCATACCTAGACGATTGGCTGGTGTGGGCAGCATCCAAGACAGCCTGTCTACAAGCAGCCACAAAGGTGATCCAGTTCCTAGAACACCTAGGCTTCATGATCAACCGCAAGAAGTCTCGCCTTTCTCCAGCTCAGGAGATTCAATGGTTAGTAATCCATTGGAACTTGCAGTCACACCGTCTCTCCATTCCACTGAAGAAGAGGAGAGAGATAGCGGGATCTATCAAGAGACTACTGAATCTCAAGAAGATTTCAAGACGCCAACGGGAAAGAGTACTCGGCTCTCTCCAGTTCGCAGCAGTGACAGACCCGGTGCTAAAAGTACAATTAAAGGATGCGTTAGGAGTCTGGAGAAAATAAGCATCAAACACTTGAAGAGATCAACAAAGATTGACACTGACCCTACTGCGAACGCTTCTAAGGCCATGGTCAACAGTCAAGAGCCTAACAAGAACAATTCTCTTACAACCACCTCAACCATCAGTGGTAATTCACACAGATGCCTCCCTGGAAGGATGGGGAGGCCATTCCAAACAAAGGAAAGTGCAGGGGAATTGGTTGCACCAGTTCAAAACTTTCCTCATCAACATCTTGGACGCTATGGCAGTCTTCCTAACGTTGAAGAAACTATCCCCTCGCCAATCAGTTCACATCACACTGGTCTTGGACAGCGAGGTGATAGTGAAATGTTTTAACTGACAAGGCTCGAGATCACCTCACATCAATCACGTGATGCTAGCCATCTTCCGCCTGGCAAGAAAGAAGAGATGGCACTTATCAGCAGTTCACCTGCAAGGGTTCCTCGTGACGGTGGATGCTCTATCCAGGCGAAAGCCGATAGAGACAGAATGGTCCCTAGACACAGACTCATTCTCCTTCATCTTGGAAAAAGTCCCAGAACTGCAGATCGACCTCTTCGCAACGAGCGACAACAAGAAACTACCTCGATATGTAGCCCCTTACGAGGACCCTCAGGCAGAAGCGATCGACACCATGTCTCTCGATTGGAACAGATGGAATCAAATCGATCTGTTCCCACCAACCAACCTCCTGCTGAAGGTCCTCGACAAGCTGAGATCCTTCAGAGGAACAGCAGCAGTAGTGGCCCCCAAATGGCCCAGAAGCAATTGGTTCCCTCTAGTTCTAGAATTGAAACTAAAGCTGTTCCCTCTACCGAACCCAGTTCTATCCTAACTGGTTCAGAAGTCGACTATCTACGCTTTATACTTGAGAACCAACAACCTACATCTCATGATTTTCTCGCCTTAGCAGCCAAGAAAAGATTTGAGCTCTCAGAAGACAACATCGACTTTATAGAAGAATACAAGTCAAAGTCAACTAGAAGACAATACGAATCGTCTTGGAAGAAGTGGGTTTCCTTCGTGAAGACAAAGAAACTTACAGAAATTTCAATAGATTTCTGCCTGTCCTTCTTCATCTATCTACATGAACAAGGCCTGGCTTCCACCACAATAACTGCATGTAAGTCAGCTTTGACTAGACTTCTTCTTTATGCCTTTCAGGTGGACCTTTCAAGTGAAATCTTCAATAAGATTCCGAAAGCATGCGCTAGACTCAAACCAACAACCCCTCCAAAGCCCATATCATGGTCACTGGACAAAGTCTTGCACTGTTTCGAACGTGAACAACGAGGATCTAACACAAAAAGTGATATTCCTGTTCGCTATAGCCTTAGGGGCTAGAGTTCGTGAAATAGTGGCCTTATCCAGAAATGAAGGCCATATTCAGTTCACAGAATAGATAGAACTGAACCTTTTCCCTGATCCTGCTTTTCTCGCCAAAAACGAGCTGCCCACCAAAAGGTGGGGTCCTTGGAGAATCTGCCCTCTGAAGGAAGATGTCTCTCTAAGTCCAGTAGAGTGTCTTAAGGTCTATCTTTGAAGAACTTCAGACTTCAAGGAGGGACAGCTCTTCCAAGGTGAAACCTCAGGATCAAACCTATCCCTAAAACAACTGAAGGCAAAACTCACCTACTTTATTCGCAGAGAGGATCCTGATAGTACACCCGCAGGTCACGATCCAAGAAAAGTTGCTTCTTCGTTGAACTTCTTTCAACACATGGACTTTGATAGGCTCCGCTCATATACGGGTTGGAAATCATCCAGAGTCTTCTATAAACATTATGCGAAGCAAGTGCACAAGATAAAACACTTTGTGGTGGTGATAGGTAGTGTCATAAAACCTGTTGTCTAGTGCTGCGATGAACAGTGGACTGTTTTGGGACTCGACAGTGTATTGGGTGAACAGGTGTTAGCACTTTTGAGTGTAATACCTTTTAGTAAAAATCACCATGGTGATTTACGGACTGTCCTATATAGGTGCAGAATCTAACCAATAACACCAGTGCCGTGTGAACATTTGTACACAGTGTTGAAGCATATCCAACATCTAAGTGAAACCAAACAAATTAATTTTACAATATTGAGTGGCATTTAACAAATGAATTAATATATGTATATTCTTCCCTTACAGTTTGAATATATATATATATATATATATATATATATATATATATATATATATATATATATATATATATATATATAGTGTATATACAAAGATGATCATATATGCAGGCTAGATTCCTTCTCTTGATACATTAGCATATTTTGTTTTTGTTTTGACTATGAAAATAGAAACTAAAAGAACGTATATGCATCTTCTTTATCCTCATAAGTAAGAATAAAGTTGTCCAGAGCCTTTTATTTTCCTTAGAATAAAATCTTGTTAGTAGAATTTCTAATGAACAACCAGGTAATCTCGAAGAAGTTTCCCTCTTGTTCCTACAGAAATGCAAACTTTGAATCCTTATAGTCGAAGTCGACAATTTCCCTGAAGGGGCAGGAAGCCCTAAGTTAGTTCCAAACATAGTGGATATGACAAATAACGGTAATGTCATTTATATATAAAGGTCTAGGAGACCATATAAGGAACTCATTCAAAGTAAAGGCACTTATACAAACCCACAGATATAGTATTTTCAAGTTAATTCTCTGGTAAGCTTACATCAGGACGACATGGCTGAGCCCAAAAAACGGATTTTGAGCGAAGGGAAAAATTTAATTTTGGGTGAGATAGCCATGTCGTCCTGATGGAAGGTTCCTTTAAGTAGCTTCCTAGGGTATATTTGACTACAGTGATATTCCCAGAGAATTTAACTTAAGGTCTCCAGAATTCTAACTCCTGGCGCGAATATCCTTAAAGTTTCCTTTTAGGATATCGCATAATATCAGGGGATGTATTCTTGACACGCCACATAGCAATGTGCACCCCGCATAGCGTTTACGCTTCGAGGGGGGAAAAGTGGCAAAATAAAAGAGGAGCCGTTATAAAGTTCCCTTCCTCCGTTACTGTTTGAGTACTCAGATGGCGCCATAATCGTCCGCCATCTTTATTCCTTGTAGCGGTAAGCCGGTTAAGGAGGGCGGTTCCATCAGGACGACATGGCTATCTCACCCAAAAATAGATTTTTAGCTTCGCTCAAAATTCGTTTTTTGGGCTCAGGCCATGTCTTCCTGATGGAAGTTTACCAGAGCATTAATATATCCATGGATTTCCCAGTTGTGCCTTAAACCTCAAGACAATATTTTCTTAGTCATCTAGAGCTAAGAGACCCATGACATTACCGTTATATGTCATTTCTTCTAATCATATGCTATGTTAGTGCTTCCTGCCCCCTTCAGGGAAGAGTCGAAGTAGACTCGGGAAAAGTCTCGAAGTTGCATATTTCATATGACCAACCTAGCATTCAAAGGGACATACAGGTCTCACTGTATGCCTTTAGCCAAAGTTTGTATTTATGATATGAACACAGGTTCATGTCAGCCACCATAGCATCTGAGGTATAGCAATTCAGTTGTATACCGAAACAGACAAGTTTGCATCTTGTATTGAAACAAGTTACTTCTAGCTAGAAAGATTTGTTTACGTATAGGAACAAAGTTACTACATTTGCTCGATATAATTATGCAGAATAATAAGGAGTGAAACCTTTGCTCGATATAATTATGCAGAATAATAAGGAATGAAAGGAATGCTCACACATAGCTTTATTAAAATGTTACGTAAAAATTCGAGTGAAATAGATTTTATTAACATAGACACAACAGAATAAAATAGAAATACTTGTTTTACCTGAGAACAAAATCTTTGCCACTCACATGAAAATTTTATAAATTTTCTAATGTCTTTCTGAGAAGTCTGTCTATTTACACTTGTGCAAAAAACACATGGCACTTAGTGTTCAGTCTATGTTTCATCACCTTTGTACACTGGAACAGTCCTTAATGTCACCATGATGACATTTCACTTACCATGTTGTACTATAAAGTGCCAACATGTACACCCTAAGAATTAAAGTCCCACTTAATTCACTGTTCCTCGCAGCACTAAGCGACAGGTTTTAGTACACTACCTGCCGCTACCACGAATCGTTTTAATTCTTGCACTTGCTTCGCATAGTGTTTGAAAAACACTCTGGATGACTTCCTTCCAGTAAACGAGCAAAGGCTCTCGAAATCCATGAGCTGGAAAAAGTTTAACGAAGAAGCAATTTTCCTAGGATCATGACCTGGGGGTGTACTGTCAGGATCCACTCTGCGGATGAAGTAGGTGATCTTCGCCCTTAGTTGATTCAGGGATAAGTTTGAGCCCAATGTTTCACCTTTAAAAAGCTGTCCTCCCCTGAAGTTTGAAGTTCTGCGAAGATAGACCTTTAGACTCTCCACTGGGCACAGCGAGACATCTTCCTTCAGAGGGCAGATTCTCCAGGGACCCCACCTCTTAGTGGGTAGCTCATTCTTAGCGAGAAACGTTTGGTCGGGAAAGAGATTTAGCTCTCCCGTTTCAGCAAACTGGATATGGCCTTCTTCCCTAGATAAGGCCACTATCTCACTAACTCTAGCCCCTGAGGCTAGAGCAAACAAGAATATAACTTTTTGAGTCAAATCTTTCAAAGAGAAAGTATCGTTGTCCAAACTTGAAGCAAAATGTAGTACCTTATCCAAAGACCATGAGATGGGCCTTGGAGGTGCTGCAGGCTTGATCCTGTCACAGGCCTTAGGGATTTTGTTAAAAATCTCAGTAGACAAGTTTACTTGGAAAGCATAAAGCAAGGGTCTAGTCAAGGCAGATTTATACGTAGTTATTGAGTTGGCTGCGAAACCTTTTTCATGAAGGTGAATAATAAGACAAGCGGAAATCCATCGAGATTTCCTTTGGATTTCTTGGCTTGACAAAGGCCACCCACTTCTTCCAAGATGACTTGTATTGCCTTTTAGTAGATTTTGACTTATATTCCTCTAAGAAGTCTATACTTTTATTTTCGAGATCCCAAACCTTTTCTTTACTGCTAGGGAGAGAAAATCATGAGATGAAGGTCTTGGGTTTTCAGTAATGAAGCGAAGACAGTCAACTTCTGTACTTGTTAAGATAGAACTGGGTCTGGCAGGGGAATCAGCCTCGGCTATAATTCCAAAATTAAAGGGAACCAGTTGCTCTAGGGCCACTCGGGAGCCAGTAGGGCTGCTGTTCCTTGTAAAGATCTCAACTTGTTGAGGACCTTCATCAAAAGGTTGGATGGAGGGAACAGGCAAACCCTGGTCCATTTGTTCCAGTCGAGGGACCTGGCGTCCACTACTTCCGCTAGAGTGACCTCGTACAGGGCCACGTATCGAGGAAATTTCTTGTTGTCGCTTGTTGCGAAGAGGTCGATCTGCTGTTCCGGGACTTGATGTAAGATGAAGGAGAATAATCCTGCGTCCAGGGACCATTCTGACTGTATCGGAGTTATCCTGGATAGAACGTCCGCTGTCACATTGCGGAACCCTTGAAGGTGAACTGCTGATAAGTGCCATCTCTTCTTTTCCGCTAAGCGGAAGATGGCCAACATCACTTGGTTGAGTTGAGGCAATCTCGAGCCTTGGCGATTTAGACATCTCATTACCACCTCGCTGTCCAAAATCAGTCTTATGTGGACTGAAGGGCGAGGGGATAATTTCTTCAGTGTGAGGAAAACTGCCATGGCCTCCAAAATGTTGATATGGAAGGTCTTGAATAGAGAGGACCAAGTTCCTTGAACTCTGCATTGATGAGAGTGACCTCCCCAACCTTCCAACGATGCATCCATGTGGATGACGACTGAGGGTGGAGGCGGTGACAGAGGTGTTGACCTCTTGAAGTTTCTGGCCTACGACCATGGCTTGAGAAGTGATCGTAGTCGAATCGGTATTGGTCTTCTTAGATCTCTTCGAGCGTTTGATGCGTATCTTCTCCAGACTCCTGATGCATCTTTTAGCTGTGCTCTTAGCACTGGGTCTGTCACTGATGCAAACTGAAGGGAGCCCAGCACTCTCTCCTGTTGGCGTCTTGAAATCCTGTCGGATTTTAGAAGTCTCTTGACAGATCCCGCTATCTCTCTCCTCTTCTTTAATGGAATGGAGAGACGATGTGACTGTAAGTCCCAATGTATGCCTAGCCATTGGAATTTCTGAGCTGGAGATAGTCGAGACTTTTTGGTGTTGATCTTGAATCCTAGATGTTCCAGAAACTGGATCACTTTCTTGGATGCTTGCATGCATTTTGACTTGGATGCTGCCCACACCAGCCAATCGTCCTGGTAGGATACCACCTGGATACCTTGTAGGCATAGTTGTTGAACGACTGCTCCTGCAAGCTTCGTGAAGATCCTAGGGGCTATGTTTAGTCCGAAGGGCATGGCTCTGAAAGCGTACTTTCTTTTTTGTAGCCTGAATCCTTGGTAGGAGGAGAGTTGGCAATTGATCAGAATGTGCCAATAGGCATCTGCCATGTCTATGGAGACTGTGTATGCCCTTTTGGGCAACAGGGCCCTTATGTGTTGAAGAGTCAGCATCTTGAACTTGTCGTTCTCGATAAACTTGTTGTGTGGCAACAAATCCAGAATGACTCTGAGTTTGTCTGAGTCCTTGGGAACACAAAACAGCCTTCCTTGGAATTTGATGGACTCTTCCCTCTTTATTACCCGTTTGCTCAAGAGCTCTCGGGTATATTCTTCCAGAACGGGGGTGGAGTGTTGGAAGAACTGAGGAAATGATGGTGGAGCTGTCTTCCAGCTCCAACCTAATCCGTTCTTGATTAGGCTGTGGGTCCAGGGATCGAAGGTCCAATGATCCCGGAAGAGTCGGAGTCTTCCTCCTACCGGAAGCATCTCATTGCATCTGGTTTCCGGAGGGCTTGCCTCCTCGACGGCGTACTCCCCTAACCACTCTTCCTCTCGAGGGACGTCTAGAGGAATCTCTACCTGACTCCTTACCTTTAGGGCGAAACATGGTGGTCTGTCTCTCATAGGCGGGAGTAAAGGCTGGTGACTGAGTCACCACCTGCTGGGTTACCATCTGGTAGGTGGGTTGGGGCTGTGCTACCATCTGTGGCAACACGGTCATAGGAAGTTGTTGTAGTTGTTGTCTAGCTGGGCGAGAAGGCACTCTTGGCCTCTTTGCCTTCTTCTTCGGTTGGGGAGCCTCATCCGTAGAAGACTTCCTCTTAGCTGACATGCCCCACTTCTGGAGAAGATTTCTGTTCTCCGTGGCGGTCTTGTCGACTATTTCTTTGACCAATTCATTTGGGAATAGGTCTTTCCCCCAGATATTGGAAGATATCAACTTTCTGGGCTCGTTTTTGACCGCAGCCGAGGCAAACACAAACTCTACAAGCCCTTCTTGCCCTAACAAAGCTGTAGAAGTCTTTAGTTAGGGTTGCCAAATGTGTTTTGGCCATGACCATAAGCATATCCTGGGATCTCTGCTCACTGGCCATTGCCTCCATGGACACCTGGAGGGACAGAGAGGCAGCAACTCTCTCCTTCGTATCTTGCTCCCTGCGCAAGAGAAACTCAGACAACTTGGGGAGGTTTTCGCTGAACTGACGTCCAGTGATATCAGCCTCCAACTTCCCAACTGAGAAGGTAAGCTGAATATCCTTCCAGTCTATGTGATCCGTTGGCAAGGCTAGAGAAAAGGGGCCTACACTCCTCCAGTGTAGGGCAAGGTTTCCCGGCTTCCGCTGCCTTAATCACCATCTTAACAGCCTTAATCACCGTCTTAAACCCTTTTTCCGCAAAGGTGAAGGCCATAGATGCTGGAGCAAGAAAAGAGGGATGTTTCTTGCTCAGGGCCGGCACCTTCGAATTGGTGAGGCCCTTGTCCTTCAAACTGCTGGCCAGCAATGCCTGAGCCTTCATATGGTCAAGCACTATGACCTCCTTAGGCTCTGTCTCCTCCTTGGATACAGGTTCAGCCCTTAGACGAACGAAGCAGTCTGGATAGGACTCAAAGCTGGGCCAGAACTGAACGTCCTTGATAAGGACAGCTCCCAGCTTCTCTGAAATAAAGATCTTACCGTTTGTAATCGGCATGTACTCGGCATGCCTCCATGGGTTTACCTCGGAACACGAGGGAAGATCCTTTACGTTGAGTCTCCTTTGAGACCCATGGGTCGCTGCCAGCTGAAGAAAATCCTTCCTGAACGCAGCTTTCCTTTGTTCGCTTCTCATAGATCTCCATCATAGCTTTGATGACAGACCGGGTGTCGTCCAACTTTTCGGGTTGAGGAGCGGAGGACGTAGAGGGCACGGGTTCTGGGGCAGGAACCGACGAAACAGAGACTGTTTCGACTTCACCCTCTTGGGTCTCTGGAGCCAACGTTGACTCCTCATCTAGATGTTCCGCCAGAAGGTCCTTTTCGGTGTCCTCTGACACTTCTGACTTCCCCAGATCTTGGCAAAGCCTCAGAAGTTTGTCTCGGTGTTGAAGAAGGGTCGACACTGCATCTGCTAAGATTAGCCAGTCATCCAGAAAACAGATTGATTGATTAATTGATTTGAAGTTCTCTGGCATCCTGACATCAAACGTCATTGACGCGGATATCGTATATTATAAATAAAGATTAAAAGAATACTAAATTAAAACCAGAAAACTAAATATGTTATAAAACCTAAATAGCATTAAAAAGACCTGCTTTATAAATACCACTTGGTAAGGATGAAGCTGCCATCCTCACCTCAAGCCTCAAACAGATATCTATTTCTTAAGTTTTTATAATTAAGGCATTCGGTCAAAAAATGCCTCACTGTTAAAGGTACTAAACAGTCTTTGCAATACAGTTGGTGTTGGCCAGTCTGCAGAAACTCGTGTGTAAACCGAGTGTGACCAATACGGAGACAACAAAGAGACGTCTCCCATTTTCGGGGCATGTTATACCTACAAGGGAATATGACATTTTTTACTTCCCTCATATTATTGCCATATAGACTATCCCAGTGTTGTCGCCATTTATTACAAAACAATTTCTTGATGTTAGGTTGGAAATCATTACAGGGATGGGATACGTTCTTGGTAGCAACTCGGCTGCAGCCTTCTTCACCAGTAAATCTGCCTTCTCATTCCAAGACACACCTACATGTGCTGGAACCCAACGAAATCGAACCATTATACCTCTCCATCCAACAATGAAAAGCCATTCTAAAATCTTTAAAAAATAACAAATTTGTAAGTAATTTGTATTT
Organism: Palaemon carinicauda; assembly: GCF_036898095.1. NCBI lineage: Eukaryota > Metazoa > Arthropoda > Malacostraca > Decapoda > Palaemonidae > Palaemon > Palaemon carinicauda. Next base: position 55,393,770 of record NC_090739.1, read on the forward strand.
TTCCTAGTATACAAACCTGGAGCTATTTATAGGGGTATACTATCGGGGTAGCTGAAAGATGAGCCATGATAATTTTAGTGAGGGATACTACCCCATTCGCTAGTTAGAGGGGGGTGGGGGGTAGACTGACTACCCGGCTCATTCACACCTCTCAGCTGAGTAACCACTTTGCTTTATGGCAGAACTTCTCGGGGGAGAGGGTGGCGGGCCAATTTGTATAAGTAGCTCCAAGTTTTTATACAGTGGTACCTCTACATACGAATTTAATTCGTTCCACAACCGACTTCGGATGTAGAAAATGTTCGGATGTAGAAACAAATTTTCCCATAAGAATACATGGTAATTCATTTAATTCGTTCCTCAGCCTAAAAACCCATAATAAATCCTTAATAAATGGCTACACATAATTACACATAACAATAACATAACTGTATAATATGAAAGAAGCATGTAAAAAAGGTAATTATAAAGAAATAATAAATAAAAAATGTGTTTTATTGCCACTTTACCTTAGAGACAGGCCAACGCAGGTGTAGGATTTGCTACGCCAGGAGGAGACGGACGATCGGCGAGAAGGTAGACATGGTGTTAACATGTTCTTTAAATAAATACTTTCTCTCTCTCTCTCTCTCTCTCTCTCTCTCTCTCTCTCTCTCTCTCTCTCTCTCTCTCTCTCTCTCTCTCTCTGTTCTTCTTCACTGTTAGTGTTAGAGACATCTATTAATTTTTTCTGAGAGAGAGAGAGAGAGAGAGAGAGAGAGAGAGAGATTAAACAAAAATTAGAAATTAAACAAAAATGTGTTGTGTACATATGATTTTTAACAGCGTTAACGAGTTGAAAGACAGTCAAATGTAACTAAAAAAACAATATCAGCGAATCTGAATTCCTTTATTAACTAAAACAAATATTGATACAAACACACTCGTGTGCGTATGCGCAAACACACACACACGCACGAGGAGACACGATTGGCGAAGAGGTAGAGATGGTGACTGCGATAACATACCGTAACTTACACTACGGAAATTTTAATCTAACTTAGCTTATTTTTATTTTTTTTATTTTTATTTTTATATTTCATATTTTTTACATTTTTTTCTTTTGATTTTTTTATTTTCATCACTTTCAGTGACGCGTTACGGTATGTTATCGCAGTCACCATCTCTACCTCCTCCCTGACCGTCTCTCTTACTGCGTAGCAATTCTTGCACCTGTGTGTGTGTGTTTGTGCATACGCACACAAGTGTGTTTGTATCAATATTTGTTTTAGTTAATAAAGGAATTCAGATTAGCTGTTATTACTTTCTTAGTTACATTTAATTGTTTTTCAACTCGTTGACGCTGTTAAAAATCATATGTACTCTAAACACATTTTTGTTTAATCTCTCTCTCTCTCTCTCTCTCTCTCTCTCTCTCTCTCTCTCTCTCTCTCTCTCTCTCTCTCGGAAAAAGAAATAATAGACGTATCTAACACTATAACAGCGAAGAAGAACGAGAGAGAGAGAGAGAGAGAGAGAGAGAGAGAGAGAGAGAGAGAGAGAGAGAGAGAGAGTAAGAGAGAGAGAGAGTTTTTATTTAAAGAACATGTTAATGTTATGTTTAGAGAGAAACAGAAAAAGAGAGAAATCTTATTTAAAAGAGCTTGTTAATGCTATCTTGGTTTTCTTTGCTTCACTTTTTTCTTTCTTTCTGTTCATCATGCTGGCCCTTCTCACAAATGATCGTTGCCAACAATCTCTTTGTCCTTCATCCCTATCAACAAAAGGCGTTCTATCTCTTCCAGGGTATTGCTACGATGTCTTGTAATAATGGTGATCCCCTTCGATGGTTATTTGCTTTAATGTCTGCCTTCAGCTTAATGATCCTCGAGATCATAGGCCTATTCCGGCCATATTGTTTAGCCATACAGTATCACTCACATGCACACTGCTCTCATGTTTTTCTATAATTTCTTGCTTCAATTCTAATGAAAGAATTGCCTTCTTCCTGTACTGAAACTTAGCTTCTTAGGCACTATGATTATAGGTAAAATCAAAAAGGAAATGTGAGAAAAGGAAGAAAATAAGCACTGTTAATAACAGACCAAACAGAGGACAACCACACGATACACACAAGAACAGAGAACTGAGCACTCGACGCTCAATGGAGTAATGTTTACTTCATATGTTGGAGCAACACTTCGGATGTCGAGGCAGAAATTTGGTCGAATTTTACTTCGATTGTTGGAAAATTCGTATGTTGGGACATTCGTATGTAGAGGTACCACTGTACTAGGAAAAATACAAATTACTTACAAATTTGATATTTGTTCTGGCGTAGATACAAACTCTCCGTTATTTATAGGGCTGACTTTCTCTTACGAGGGAGGAAGTCCTCACCAACTGGCCTTGGTCATGACCCGGGGTTCTCTCTATTTCGATCTATGATCGATAGTAGAAGGGGCCCTACCCTCGCTAAAATCAAGTGCCCATAAGAGGTGTTGCACTGATAGCGGCCTGCAGAAACTTGTGTGTGAGTGGAATTAACAGTGTTGCTTGTCTTTATCATAGGAACTCGAGTACAAAACCTATTGTTCCTAAGACTTACCCAATACCCTCGTTCAAAAAGGTATTGGGGACGTAACAAAGTATTATTCTATACTTAGGAGGCACAAGGGAAATGAGTCTTACCTGCAGCGAGGTGAGGTCAGCTATGCTGAGGCTTGTGGAGCTGTTTTCCACAGAGGGGAGAAGGTGAAAGGAAGAAAGGATCCAGTCATTCTTATTCATTCACCCCAGACTAATCCGGGTAACCTCAGCCCTCAACCCTCTGCTACTTGTCCATCAAGGTGCCTGAGGTGTTTAGACCATTTGTTGTGCGACCACCACAGGACCGATGGAAAAGGTCTCCATGTTCTCGTGGGTTATGTCTTTGCAGGTAGTGGGCCGTGAAGGTCGATTGACGCTTCCACGTGCCCACTTAAAGTATCTGCGCCACAGAGTAGTTTCTTGAACGCCAGGGATATAGCAACGCCACTGACGTTACAAGCTCTGGGTCTTAGGAAGGAGGAGGATCTAGATTGAGAGCAACCTCAATAGCCTTCCGATCCCAGAGGGGAAGGAAATCTTTGAGATCTTCCTCTTGACTCCTCACTGGGTAAAACCCTAGTTGATGGGTCTTCAGTTACCGAACGAAGACTCTCTATCCGAAATGGGCTGCACCTAGGGTACAGCACACTTAGTAGAGTAGGAGACATCAGAAGATGGATCATACAACACACTAACTCTTGGTCAAAGCCCAAGTGAGTAGGAAGGGCCGTCTTCCATGTAAGGAAGCGATCTGCTGCCTGGTATAAAGGTTGGTAGAGAGGGGCCTTCATGGACTGAAGGACCAGAACCACGTTCCCAGGAGGAGGTTGAGATCCGAAGGGGAACAAGTTATCTCAAACTTTGCATAAATAAAGGCAACGATGGGAGAGAATCCCCTTCCACGATATCAGTCAGAAAGGACCGAACACTTCGCCTGGAAGACCGACGCTGAAAAGTGTCTGAGGTTCCTAGATATCTTTCCCGCAACTTGTTGTGAAAGGCCTCTCTGAAAGAGGTGGTGTAGGATCAGCCCTCAACCCTCTGCTACTTGTCCATCAAGGAGCCTGAGGTGTTTAGACCATTTGTTGTGCGCCCACCACAGGACCGATGGAAAAGGTCTCCATGTTCTCGTGGGTTATGTCTTTGCAGGTAGTGGGCCGTGAAGGTCGATTGACACTTCCACATGCCCACAGAGTAGTTTCTTGAACGCCAGGGATATAGCAACGCCACTGACGTTATGAGCTCTGGGTCTTAGGATGGAGGAGGATCTAGATTGAGAGCAACCTCAATTGCCTTCCGATCCCAGAGGGGAAGGATATCCTTGAGTTCTTCCTCTTGACCTTCCCCTTGCTGGTCAACAGTGCTGACACACGGGGGCGAGCTGATATTGTTCTCTTAAATGTAAAACTACAGACTCCTCACTGGGTAAAACCCCAGTTGATGGGTCTTCAGTTACCGAACGAAGACTCTATCCGAAATGAGCTGCACCTAGGGTACAGCACACTTGGATTTTGAGTCTTGACAATCAACTCAGGGACGCCGCAGAGGATTACTTCTCCCCATCTCCTGGAGTAGGAGACATCAGAAGATGGATCATTCAACACACTAACTCTCTTGGTCAAAGCCCAAGTGAGTAGGAAGGTCCGTCTTCCATGTGAGGAAGCGATCTGCTGCCTGGTTTGAAGGTTGGTAGAGAGGGGCCTTCATGGACTGAAGGATCAGAACCACGTTCCCAGGAGGAGGTTGAGATCCGACGGGGAACAAGTTATCTCACACTTTGTATAGGTAAAGGCATCGATGGGAGAGAATCCCCTTCCACGACATCAGTCAGAAAGGACCAAACACTTCGCCTGGAAGACCGACGCTGAAAAGTGTCTGAGGTTCCTAGATATCTTTCCCGCAACTTATTGCGAAAGTCCTCTCTGAGGGAGGTGGTGTAGGATCGTCCCAGGCGAGAAGTCGAAGCAAAGCTTAGGAAAGTGTTAACATGTGGCTGCTTGGAAGATCGTGTCGTGGAGGAAGATCCCTCGGAACTCTGTCAGGAGCTGCAGAAGGTCCGCGAACCATTCTGCAGGATGCCATAGTGAAGCTATTGGAACTCCGTCAGAAGCTGCAGAAGGTCCGGGAACCATTTTGCCGGATGCCATAGCGTAGCTGTTGGAGTCATTAATAAGATCTTGCTTATCTGACTTGGTTGAGGACTTTCTCACCAGACCGAATGGAGGAAAAAAAGGTGTACACGTCTAAGCTGTCCCACCGATCTTGGAATACATCTTGTTCAAGAGCCTGGTGAATGGTCGAGCGGGAGCCTGAATATCAGGGACGCTGCGAGCATGGCCACAGTCGGGAATCTCACAAATTGAAGACTTTGCTGGATACAAGATGATTCAAAGACAATGGAAGCCCACTATCTGAGTGGTCTGTTCAGATTATCTGCAAGCACATTCCTGTACCAGGAATGACGCGAGTGGATGGGGGCACCTAGCTGTCCTCAGTCCATCTGAGGCTTCTTACTGCTAGATGGTTCTCTAAGAGAGGTGAATGCTGTTACCTTTCTGAATCGGGCCAACGGATGAGGAAGGAATGGTGCGGTATATGCCCCTCCCCCTCTTTTTGTTGTATTAAAGAGAGCATCAGAACCAGAGAGGAGACGAGAAGATAGGCCTCTTTGCAGAAGCTCTCATCTGCCACCCCCATCCGTGGTTCAGCCATCTCGAGGTGATGTCAAGACGTGCAACTATTTGCACGTTCGTGCAATGAACGGGAGGAGCCTGTCCACCCTCCAACTGCCACCAATCTTGTGTGGTTGGCTGAATAATCCAGATACTGAACGGTAAACCAGTTAATCAGTACAGCTTATGTTATAAGAGCGAATCTCCTTAGAGATCGCCTTTCGCACAGAAAACTGGACGGTAATTACCAAACACATCTAACTAACTCCAAGAGGAGATTGAGATGTATCTTCAATCTATTGTTTGATGGGTAGTAAGCATAAGTCTACTTCGTAGTAGTAGCACCGGACTATGAGCATGACAAGCATACATGCGTAGCTCGACTTAAAGTCATGTCTGTAACTCGGTTAGAGATCATTGAGAACGTTCGCAACGGAGATTCTTCCTTTTTTTTTTTTTTAGGATGAAAACGTTCATACTTCTCCGTCTCCGATCGGTAAAATAGCATTAGTATTGAATGTTCCCTATTAGGGGACAGATATGCTTATTAGAAGTTCCTGGTCAGTCATTGAAGGAAACTAAAACTTCCGATTGGGAAAAAGGTAAAAAGTGCCTACAAAAAGGCAGAACGTAAATGCTGTATGTCTGGGTACAGGAAAGTAGCCAAGTAATGTACTGAATAACCTGGTTTCAGTAAGGGATATAATTAGACAACTTAATAGAGCAGAGTTCTAATTGCAAGATGTATATAGCTCTTATTGGTAGAAAGATCGCTTGCACGCATATGTACTTGTCCATTTGGGCTAGCGCATGCATATTCTGCTTCCAGGAAACGTTTGCAATGAATCCGGTTGTTGGGATAATGTATGTGCGACGAATCGCAACATTATTGCCCAAGGAATTTTTGATCGTTCACTAACTGTAATAATTTCTTGAATTAAAGGGCACATGTTCTCAAACAAAATATACAGTTATAGAAGCAATCATTTTTCCTTTGGTTTGCCCCTCCTCTTTATGAGAGGGGCTAGCCAGTGTTCATACACAGGCACGGATGTCTGGTTACCTGTGGGTGGGGTTTAAAACATTCGTAAACGTAATGAAAAGTTGCCCACTGTTGCTATCATTCTTCAACATCAGCTAACACTGTTCCTTCCGGACTAATTGTTCGAGACCATAACCCTGTAAGGGTAGAATAAAGTCTCAGAAGCCTATCGTGTAAAACGGAAAGTTATTGTACCCAGGGTACAGTGACGGGAGAGGCTGATTCAATCAAACGGTAAAACCCGAGTCTAAGACAATTAACCTCATGGTTTTGTCTTGGCTAGAATGCATGCTCTGGGAAGGCTTACAACCTTCATGAAGTTTTAACAACATCCATGGAAGTTCTGTAAAACTTCTCAGGAACGCGTATTCCGAAAAGGGTGAAGTCTCATATGTGGGGGTTTGCTTCAAGAAGACCACATAATTGCCATCGACCGCTTACCCGAAGGAGTTGCCATCGACCGCTTACCCGAAGGAGTTGCCATCGAACGCTTTCTCGCTAGTGAGAAAACTACCGTCTAATTCAGGCAAGGCCTGCCAGGGGAAATGAACTGGAATGTGAAGAATTTTTCATTCCCCGCTAATTTCCGTCTGCTAACCAAACCACTCGATGTGGGAGGGTGGAGGGAAGATGACGGTAGTTCGTTTGAAAACGAAAGGATAGGTGCTGGCGAAACCAGCCTAGCTGACATAGTAATCAGCTGGGAGTGTAGAGTGACGTATTAAGTCACGCATTTGGAACACCCATCCCGTAGGGAGGGGGAGAGGTCGGCCATAGAGTTTTCAGAAAAAATTATGGATTGCGGGAACCAAGAGATTCGGGTGAGAACCTAGGGGTTCAGAATCTATTTGTGAATTACTTTTTCACGACCCTAATGAATGTTGTGACGAGAATCCGCAGGAACTCTGTCGCTGATTCCTGATGGAATTTTCAGGAATCGTGATACGTGAACCTGACCAGACCAGAACCCAAAGGAACTGTGTTATAGTTACCTGTAGAGAGTCGGAAAACCGTAGGCAGCAGACACCCCTCCGGGATTTGCTGGCGCACAAACACTTGCAACGAGAGTCAGAAGACACTCTGTCATAAGAGTAAAACACTTGGTGACGAAGGGCGCATGCGGGCACGCGAACCCTTTGCGTGATGAGAGTCAAAAGACTGTCATAAGAGAAAAACTCGATGACGATGGTCACATGCGTACAGTTGGCCGCACGCACCGAGATGGTTGCACGCGCGAACATTTCACAGGAGAAATTGGACGTGCACGCCAAATCAGTCGTGCGCGCCAAATCGGCCGTGCGCGCCAATCTGGTCGTGCGCACCAACTTGGTCGTGCGCACAAGAGCTCTGTGTGGCGAGAGTACTCACTGCTACGCTCACCTGAAGGTTCACAATAGCCTGTGTTGTGTGAGCGCAAACGATCAACACAACGAGAGTCCGCAAACTCTCTGTCCTCTAAGTAATGACTACGGTCACGAGAACCCAAAGGTTCAGCGTGAACTGTGTTGCGAGAGACCAAAGGCTTAACGTAGCCTGTGTTGCGAGACTTCAAAGAGTCAGCGCAACGGGAAACCAAGAGTTTCCCTGTCACAAAACACCGAAGTGTCAGAGTGACTAAAGTTACGAGAGCCCAAGGGTTCAGTGTAATCAAGCGAGAACCTACCCGAGCTATCGGACTTTCTATTGCGAAGGGAGCAAGAGACAAAAGAGAGGCTAGCCGCTTCTCTTTCCCTCCAGAACTGCATAGAGATGTGTGCAGGCCACAACAGCACCCCAGATATGCTCACGGTCCTGGCCAAGATGCACATGGCCACCCTCGTAAAGGACATGTACGCCTTCATGAAGGCCAAGAGAGCCTGTAGGGAGTTCGTGTTTGCTGCTGCAACAGTAAAACACAAACCCAGGAATCTGATTTCTTCCCGTATCTGGGGTAAGGACCTCTTCCCAAAAGAAGTGGTCAAAGAGGTAGTTGAGAAAGCCGCCACGGAGAATAGGAACCTTCTCCAAAAGTGGGGCATCTCCTCAAAGAGGAAGTCTTCCCCGGATGCGGGTCCCCTACCCAAACGGAAGACAAAGAAGCCAAGACTACCTTCTCGGCCTACTCAGCAACATCCCACGGTCACCATGACCGCGATGCCCCAAGTGGTCGCTCAGCCACAGACCATCTTCCAAGTGGTGCCTCAACAGCTGGTTGCCCAGTCACCAGTTTTCAATCCAGAGTTTGAGAGGCACACTACTACCTTTCGTTCGAAAGGAAGAGGTTCTCAACGGGGCTCCTCAAGACACCCCTCACACGAGGCAGGGGAGGACGCAGTCAGGGTGGCAAGCCCTCCGGACCACCTAAGCAATGAGATGCTACAGGTAGGAGGAAGACTCCCAACACTTTCGGGATCGTTGGACCTTCGATTCGTGGGCCCACAGCCTAATCAAAAATGGACTAGGATGGAAATAGAGTAGATCTCCACCTTCATTTCCTCAATTCTTTCAAGACTCCACCCCCTTACTGGAAGAATATATCTTAAAACTCATGGACAAGAAGGTTATAAGGAAAGCAAAGTCCATCAAATTCCAGGGAAGGCTGTTTTGTGTTCCCAAGAAGAACTCTGACAAACTCAGAGTCATTCTGGACCTGTCGCCACTCAACAATTTCATCGAGAACAAGTTCAAGATGTTAACCCTTTAACACATCAGGACCCTGTTACCAAAAGGGGCGTACACAGTCTCAATAGACCTAGCAGATGCTTACTGGCACCTTCCAGTCAGCCACCCCCTCTCCTCCTACCTAGGATTCAAGCTACAGAAGACAAAGTATGTCTTCAGAGCCATGCTCTTCGGACTAAACATAGCCTCAAGGATCTTCACGAAACTTGCGGACGCAGTCGTGCAACAAGTACGCCTAGAAGGTGTTCAGGTAGCAGCGTACGTGGATGACTGGGTGGTGTGGGCAGCATCCAAGAAAGTGATCCAGTTCCTGGAACATCTGGGATTCAAGATCAACTTCAAGAAGTCTCACCTCTCTCCAGCTCAGGAGTTTCAATGGTTGGGAATCCATTGGAACTTGAAGTCACACCGCCTCTCCATTTCACTAAGGAAGAGGAGACAGATAGTGGGTTCTGTCAAGAGACTACTGAAATCCAACAGGATCTCAAGATGCCAACAGGAACGAGTACTGGGCTCTCTCCAGTTTGCAGCAGTAACAAAACCAGGGCTAAGAGCACAGCTGAAAGATGCGTCAGGAGTCTGGAGAAGATTCGCATCAAACCTACGAAGAGATCTACAGAGACCGGTATCGACCTTACTACGATCACTTCTCAAGTCGTGGTTGAAGGTCAAGAGGCTAACGAGGACCGTTCCCTTACAACCACCTCCCCATCGGTGACCATCCACACGGATGCCTCGACAGAAGGATGGGGAGATCACTCCCCTCAAAGGAAAGCCCAAGGGACCTGGTCATCCCTGTTCAAGACCTTTTACATCAATATTCTGGAGGCCAAGGCAGTCCTCTTGACGCTGAAGAAATTATCCCCTCACAGATCAGGCCACATCAGGTTGGTCTTGGACAGCAAAGTGATAGTGAGATGTCTGAACAGACAAGGCTCGAGCTCGCCCCACATCAACCATGTGATGTTAGCCATCTTTCGTTTAGCGAAAAAGCAGAGATGGCACTTACCAGCAGTTCACCTACAAGGGTTCCGCAATGTGACGGCGGATGCTCTATCCAGGCTAAAGCCGATAGAGTCAGAATGGTCCGTAGACACAGACTCATTCTTCTTCATCTTGGAAAAAGTCCCACAACTGCAGATCGACCTCTACGCAACAAGCGACAACAAGAAACTATCTCGATATGTAGCCCCATACAAGGACCCCCTGGCAGAAGCGACGGACGTCATGTCCATCGATTGGAACAGATGGACCCGGATCTACCTGTTCCCTCCAACAAATCTCCTGCTGAAAGTCCTCAACTAGCTGCGATCCTTCAAGGGAACTGCAGCAGTAGTGGCCCCTAAGTGGCCCAAGAGCAATAGGTTCCCTTTAGTGATGGAACTGAAACTGAGGCTGGTTCCTCTACCGAACCCAGCTCTATCCCAATTGGTTCAGAAGTCGACAGTCTTCGCTTCATCACAGAGAACCCAAAACCTTCATCTCATGATTTTCTCGCCTTAGCAGTCAAGGAAAAATTTGGTATCCCGAAAGGCAGTATAGACTTTCTAGAAGAATACAAGTCAAAGTCAACCAGAAGACAATACGAATCGTCTTGGAAAAAGTGGGTTGCTTTTGTTGAAGCAAAACGGCCGAAAGAAATCTCAATAGACTTCTGCCTGTCCTTCTTCATCCACCTTTATGAGCAAGGCTTGGCTGCCACCATGATAACTACGTGTAAGTCAACTTTAACTAGACCTCTTCTATACGCCTTCCAGGTGGACCTGGCGAACGAAATCTTCAAGAAGATTCCGAAGGCATGCACAAGACTTTGACCAGCAGCCCCTCCAAAGCCCATTTCATGGTCTCTAGATAAAGTCTTACACTATGCTTCAACCTTGAACAATGAAGATTGTTCTCTCAAGGACCTAACACAAAAAGTAATATTACTGTTCGCTATAGCCTCAGGGGCTAGAGTTAGTGAAATAGTAGCCCTATCAAGAGACAAGGGCCATATTCAGTTCACAGAAGTGGGAGAGCTGAATCTCTTTCCTGATCCTACTTTTCTCGCCAAAAACGATCTACCCACCAAAAGGTGGGGTCCTTGGAGAATCTGCCCTCTGAAGGAAGATGTCTCTCTATGTCCAGTAGAGTGTCTAAAGGTCTATCTTCGTAGAACTTCAGGCTTCAAGGGAGGACAGCTCTTCAAAGGTGAAACCTCAGGATCAAGCTTATCCCAAAAACAACTGAGGGCGAAGCACACCTACTTCATTCGCAGAGCGGATCCTGATAAAACACCTGCAGGTCATGATCCGAGAAAAATTGCTTCCTCACTGAACTTTTTTCAGAATATGGACTTTGAGTGTCTTCGCTCATACACTGGTTGGAAATCCTCCAGAGTGTTTTATAAACATTATGCGAAGCAAGTGACCGCGTTGAAACATTATGTGGTGGCGGCAGGTAGTGTGGTGAAACCTGTCGTCTAGTGCTGCGATGAACAGTGAATTAATTGGGACTTTTCAATTCGGGTATTCCAGTGCAATACCCTTTTATTGAGTGTCACCTTGGTGATACTAGGACTCTTCTTTTCAGGTGCAGAATTATACCAATGACACTAGTGCCATGTGTACACTTGTACACAGTGTTGATAGTTATCCAGCAATTACAGTAAAATTATCTTAATAATTTTTTAACTGATTCTGAGTGGCCACTAATCTTTTCTTCCTTTTTAGGTAGAAAATATTTTTATCTGTATATGTTGAATGTATAATTCTATTACAAATTTTATTACAACTTCTGTTCCATTTGATTATCGATTTAATAAATGGTGAAAGTGTAATTACGTCTTATTTCGCCCCACATGTAGCTAAATAAACTTAGCCGGAGTCCTTTTACTTATTTTCCTAAGTAAAGTTAATACTTAAGGTACTTAATCATATGAACAAAAAGATCTGAATGATATTTATATTTGTTCCTATATGAATACAAACCTTGTGCTTCTATCGTCAAGTACGACATTTCCCTGCAGGGAACAGGAAGCCCTAACATTGTTCCATGCTTAGTGGTAATGACGTATAACAATATCGTCATATATTTCAGCAGTCTGGATGACCATATAGAAGCTGACCCAAGGTTGAGGCACTTATACAAACCCACAGATACAACACTGGTAAACTTCCATCAGTACAACATGGCTTGAGCCCAAAAAACGTATTTTGAAGCAAAGCGAAAAATCTATTTTTGGGTGAGATGGCCATGTCGTCCTGATGGACCCACCCTCTTTTTCTAAGAAAAGGATTATGTAATAATCCCCTCCTGAAACTACCATATCTGTAGCACCATGCTCAATGCTACGAGGAATGAGACACCATTTTGGGCCCTGTAATAGTAGGGGAGGAAGGGTAACTTTGATAACGCCTCCCCTTCGATTTCGCCACTCTTCCCCCTCAGAATGAAAATTCTATTCTGGGTGAAGATTGCCATGTGTCGCATCAAGATATACATCCCCTGATATTATGCAATATCCTTAAAGAAAAATTTTAAGGATACTCGCGCCAGGAGTTAGAATGCCGGAGACCTATGGTCAATTCTCTGGGAGTATCACTATAGCCAAATATCCCTTAGAAAGCTGTCTATAGGAAGCTTCCATCAGGATGACATGGCCATCTCACCCAAAAATAGATTTTTCGCTTTGCTTCAAAATCCGTTTATTGAGAAAGTCTTTCAAGATTTTCAGTGATAAATCTATTCTGAAGAAGTGTTTTAATTCTTTTATTTTATCTTGTTTTGAGTATTGTTCTGTCTGGTCTTCAGCTGCTGATTCTCGTTTTGATTTATTGGACTGGAACTTATGGTCTATTAAATGTCCTATTCCTGATCTCTGGCACCGTCGTTCAATTAGTTCATTATGCATGTTGCATAAGATTTGTTATAATTCTGACCATCCTTTACATTCAGATCTTCCCGGGCAGTTCCATCCTGTTCGTAATACTAGGTATGCTGTTAATTATAACAGTCAGGCCATCATCATGGAGCGTAATACTACACAGTACTCTAGAAGTTTTATTCCAGCTGTGGCCAAGTTGTGGAATGATCCTCCTTATCGGGTAGTTTAATCAGTAGAACTTCAAAAGTTAAACTCGCAGCAAATGTTTTTATGTTGAACAGGCTCACATAAGTCCTTTTATTGTTTATATATCAAATATCTGTTTTAATGTTGTTAATGTTCTTAAAATATTTCATTTTAATTTTTCATTACCTTTATCGTTTATTTCCTTATATCCTTTCCTCACTGGGGTATTTTTCCCTGTTGGAGTCCTTGGGCTTATAGCATCTTGCTTTTCCAACTAGGGTTGTAGCTTAGCTAGTAATAAAAATAATATTGATATGCATTTTCGCTGTATCAGGAATATTCATCCCGCCCCTAACTTATACTTATATGGGAAAATTGTTTTTTGCAAAGATGAAACATTGTCTTTGGAATTGCTATTTCACATTAACATGGGTTCCTCATATTAAAAACTTGAAAGTGAAATGTATTAAGACTTTTAATTTGCTTAGAGTTTATCCTATACTTCTTGGGGAGTTGACCAAAAGCATCTGTAACTCTCTACAGAGCATTAATTACCTCTAAACTTGTATATGGGAGTGAAATATACTCTTCTTCTTCTTTGTCTACATCTTTTCCCACTTCTATGTGGGGTCGATGTTTCTGGTCAGCTTTCTCCATCTACCTCTGTTCCACACCTCATCACCGGTTAATCCCTTTGATCGATGGTCATCCTTGATACAGTCTACCCACCTTCGCTTTGGTCTCCCTCTCCTTCTCGTTCCCTGTACCTCCATTTCCATCACTCTCCTCCCAATATACTGTTCATTTCTTCTCATGACATGACCATACCACCACCTTAGTCTACTTTCTTGGATCTTATCTGATAGTTTTCTAACTCCTGTGGTACCCTTAATTACCTCATTCCGTATCTTATCTCTTCTTGTCACCCCACACATCCATCTTAACATTCTCATCTCTGTCACATCCATCTTCTTCTCTTCTGTCTTCTTTATTGCCCACGTCTCCGCTCCATACATCATTGCCGGTCTCACAACTGTCCTGTGTACTTTACCTTTCAACTTAACCCCTATTTTCCTGTCGCATAGTACTCCACTCACTTTCTTTGCAATTCTATCATCCTGCTTGTATTCTGTGGTTTATTTCTGCCCCCAGATCACCATCCTCTGCAACTGTTGTTGGTTGGCTTCGGCCAGCCGGCGGACCGAGCTCGGACCTCGCTGACCGGGAGCCCTTCCGCGGAACGGACAAGGTTCTGCAAAGTATAATCGCGTCGAGACTTGGGGTGGAGTGCGGCTCTCGGGCCATGCGAGGCCCCAGACGGAGACTTGTATATATTACTCCGGCTGGCAGCCTCGCGACCAGCTCAGAACTGGCACGGACACGGGGAATCCGACTGTTTGATTAAAACAAAGCATCGCGATGGTTATGGCTGTGAAATATACTCCTGAACAACAAAAACACCACTGGCAGTATTAGAATCTGTACAGTGCTGGAATTAGACTAGCCGGTAGAGCTCTTAATTCTTCTCCCATATCAACTTAACCCCTATTTTCCTGTCGCATAGTACTTCACTCACTTTTTTCCAATTCTATCATCCTGCTTGTATTCTGTGGTTTATTTCTTCCCTCAGATCACCATCCTCTGCAACTGTTGTTGGTTGGCTTCGGCCAGCCAGCGGACCGAGCTCGGACCTTGCTGACCGGGTGCCCTTCCGCGGAACGGGCAAGGTTCTGCAAAGTATAATCGCGTCGAGACTTGGGGCGGAGTGCGGCTCTCGGGCCATGCGAGGCCCCAGACGGAGACGTTTTTATATTACTCCGGCTGGCAGCCTCGCAACCAGCTCAGAACTGGCACGGACACGGGGAATCCGACTGTTTAATTAAAACAAAGCATCGCGATGGTTATGGCTGTGAAATATACTCCTGAACAACAAAAACACCACTGGCAGTATTAGAATCTGTACAGTGCTGGAATTAGACTAGCCGGTAGAGCTCTTAATTCTTCTCCCATATTTAGTCTTTTAATATATGCTTGATTCATGTGAAATGCCTTTGGTCCTTTATCACCATTTATCACTGGTTCGATACTGGGCTGGTTTAGACTTGAAAAGCTGCCATAATTACTCACAGACGAAACTATTTTTAATGTAAAATATATTACTTTTTATGGTAGTCACACAGATACCCTAAACCTCTATACTTAGAATAGAGTTATAAAAAGCTTTGAGGACTTGGAAATCTCCAAATTTAAAATCCTACATGTAGAGTACTGTGAAGTACCCCCATGGAAACTTCCCTTGGTAGAATTCTGTAAATGTATATGATTTAAAACGAGAGATATCCAGAGATAATGCAGGTCACTTTCCTGGAGCCCATAGAATGTCATAAGGACTCTCTTTTAGTTTTTACTGATGGACTCAAGTTCAGCTCTGGCTTTGGATTTGAGATATGTTTTCTAAACTTGACTCAGAGTGTTAGGTTAACTTGACTAAGCATCTATTTTTACAGCTAAATGCAATGCTATTTTAATGGCAGTCATGGAAATTGTCCGGCTACCTAATAAAAACTTATTTATCGGACTCCTTAAGTCTATGGGTAGCAATGAACCCTTTCAATTCATTATATCCAATATTAATACAGTATAGGTTCTTGAATGGCTGTATCTGACTGAAAATAGAGGTAAGAATATCAAATTTTGAAGGGGTTCCAGCTCATATTGATATCAAGAGAAAGGAAAAAGCAGACTCTCTGGCAAAGGAAGAAGTTTATAGGTGTATTAAGAATAAACTTATGGTACCTGCAAAAGATATGTATCCTATAATTCAGTGTATACTTAGAGACACTTGGAACGTTTATTGGGAGTTTGTAATTTTTATTGGGAGTTGGAAAATCAGAATGTAAGTGAAATCATTGAGTCATCTTTCCCATAGACATATTTTGCCATGTAAAGGTCAAGAGAAGTAGTGTTATGCCGAATGAGAATTGGTAACACCAGATTGATGCACAGTTTATTAATGAATGGAGAATGTCAGTCATTGACTGTTTAGCATACAGTATATTGATTGAGTGTCCAATTTTCTCGGACCAGAGTGCAATCTGGATTGCCTTTCTAAGTTTCTTGTGGAAACTACCTTATTTAATAAGATTGAAGCACGTTTTACACAAGGAGTATATAATTATTGTTAAATAAATTTGGTGGCATGAATCAATCCCTACAGCCATTAAGCAGGAATTGGATATTAGGAATTTTAACCTTTAAATTGAAGTTTATTTTGGTAGTGTAGAAGACAAGTTTTTTTTTTTTTTTTTTTTTTTTTTTTTTTTTTTTTTTTTTTTTTTTTTTTTTTTGTTGTTGCTAGGGCACTACTCTGTGTTATATCAGATGTTTTGAAGATGGTCTTGAGTACTCTGCCTTTATTTTCCTTCCTTGACATAATCAAAGGATGTAGCACTACCAATCACAGCTTCTAATTTGATTGGGAAGTTATGATCTCTTGGGTCAGGGCAGATGAAGGCACCATCATAGTACACCAGTTACTGACAACACATTCTGTTTCTAATATTGCAATAGGATTAGAAACGAATACGAGTGTTATGGTCCTCAGCCAGAGAGCCCTTTTATCGTACTTTTTGAGGAATATTCAATCTTGAGGTCCACTGAAAGTTAAATGAGTCTCAGACGCTCATCTTTGCTTCAGAATTCTTAAAAATACAGGAGTAATCTTGGCATTTTCTTAGATTCCACCCAGTAGCAAAATTAGTAAGTTCAGTAAATATTGAGAATGCCTTTTATACCCTAGATCCAGTAATGGCAAAAGGTTATGTTCTATTGATTGCATGAATAGGCAATCAGTGTAAATTGATTATAGTTTCAAGGGACAGAGTTATGATAAAGGATAAAGGCCTTAATGAAATAGTTTTGGGGACTAATTCTAATGTGTAGTAGTGTTTTCCCGCATAAAACCAAGGTTTTTTCTGTAAGAACATTGATGTTTACCTCTTTATTATGTACTTAGAGAGAGAGAGAACAAGGAATATGTCTTGCATCTCCTACAACTTTGGTGATGGAATATATTTGGTAGGTAAGAAAACAATGTACATTTTCTTTTTGATTTTTCACTAACCTTCCTTTGTGTAGAATGTAAGAAGCAATTCATGAATTTGTGGTAAGAGTTTGTGAAATGAACCAAATATTTAGAATATAGTTTGTTTTTCTAATAATCACCGGAACCTCAGAGACAGGGTTGTGCGATGTTACCATGGTTGCTCAATTTGTTTGTTAATGAAATTGTAAGAGAGTTGAATGCTTGAATGCTTGGTCGAGGATTGAAACTGATAGATGAGAGTAATCATGAGTGGGAGGTGAATCAATTGTTTGCAGATGATATTATATTGGTTGCAGAATTGGAGGAGAAGCTGGGTCGATTACTGACAGAGTTTGGAAGGGTGTGTGACAGATGTAAGTAGAGAGTTAATGTGGGTAAGAGTAAGGTTATAAGATTCTTGGGAAGGGAGAGTGTTAATAGATTGAATTTCATGTTGAATGGAAAGTTACTTGAGGAAGTAGATCAGTTTAAGTACTTGGGGTCTGTTGTTGCTGCAAATGGTGGAGTTGGAGCAGATGTGCGTCAGAGAGTGAGTGAAGGATGTATTGTGATGGGGCCACCAGAGAGAGTGGTAAAGAATAGAGGGTTAGGAATGAATGTAAAGAGTGTTTTGCATGAGAAAGTGATTGTACCAACTGTGATGTATGAATCAGATTTGTGGGGGATGAAAGTGACAGAGAGACAGAAATTGAATATGTTTGAGATGAGGTGTCTGACGAGTATGGCTAGTGTGTCTCAATTAGACAGAATTAGGAATGAATTATTGAGGGTGAGAACAGGTGTAAGAAATGAATTAGCAGCTAGAGTGGATATGAATATGTTGAGGTGGTTTGGCCATATAGGAATAATGGAAAATGGCTGTCTGCTGAAGAAGGTGATGAATAAAAAAAGTTGATAAGAGAAGTACAGTAGGAAGGCTAAGATTTGGGTGGATGGATGGAGTGAAGAAAGCTCTGGGTGATAGGAGGATAGATGTAAGAGGCAAAAGAGCATGCTAGAAATACCGGTAGGAATGAATGGCGAGTGATTGTGATGCAGTTCCAATGTGCCCTGCTGCTTTTCCGGTTGCCTTAGTAACTGCTGAGGTAGCGGCATTAGGTGATCTAGCATATAAAGCGTCATTGCGGTAGCTAATGGGGCGAGTGGGCTGTGGCACCCTAACAGTATCAACCAAACTCGGCTGAATCCCTTGTCAGGGTTGGAAGAATGAAAAGAAGAAAGGTTTCCATTTATTCTTTTTTTTTATATTGGGTACCCCCAAACTTGGGGAAAGTGTCATGGTAGATAGATAGATAGACCTCAACGTCTCCACTTTTTAGAGGAGTTTTCCTTGTTAGTTGTTTCCTATCAGCTATATTATAAATGGAATTGTTTACCTTTTAGGTGGCTGAGTAGGGTCAAGAATAGTTTTTACACTGGTTCGCTACTTGGCTATGGCAGCTACTGAGCCAGGTTAGATGTAAAAAAAATCTTTTTGCTATGTTCAAATTTTTTCACTTTGAAGGAATATTACACAAATTTTAAGTATTGAAATAATCTTGATTTAAGAAATTAAGTTTTTTATTTGAATAAGTCCCATTATAGCATCATATTAACCAAAAATATAAATTAAAAACAAATTATCAGTAGTTTTTAGTTTTAATGTTTCCATTCACAAAACGGGTTTACTCGTGATTTTCTATCAATGTTCGTGCTAAAATATTAGGATGAGTTGAAAAGGAGTTCTATTCATGAAATTAACTTTTTCTAGTTTCCCTTCTTGGCTGGAAAGTAGACCACAAGCTAATGATTTGTTAAAGAAGAGTGTAGATGCACTTTTGAATTTGCAAACTGCATCTGGAAACTTTCCCTGCGCAATGGATGAACTTGATGGTAGTCGTCCGCCTGAAGAAGAGCTGGTCCACTGGTGCCATGGAGCTCCAGGTAGGGGTTTGTTCTTTCATGTTTTTATTGTAGCAAATATCCCATACACAAATACACACTATGAGAAAAATAATTACATTTATAAAGTGAGGCATGCAATTAAGATGGATAGCTAATAACCAATATTACATATATGCACTCAGACCTGAACTTTGGGCAGGTAGTAGTTCACTAGATCTTGACTATCCCATCTCATGCATTGACCAAACCTTGACTTTTTCACATACTTTATTGTTCAGAACTAACTAGGTAAAAAAATGAAAGTTGGTTGTATGATGGATAATATATGTAAAGGAAAATAGGTGTATTTAACTATGCTTTATACAAATCTTTTTTTTTTTCATGCTTATTTTGAAAATTAAAGATAGTAAATTTACAAATTCATTAACCATAAGAGCTTACTTGCCTTCCTCTTAACTGTGCACTTAATCTGTCTGGTTGTTTTAGCTCAACAGAAAAAAGGTAGAAGTGGAGTACTGTAATGGGGGAAGGTCCTGCACTACTATGGGGGCCGATTGTAGATTTAGAATACTGTAACAGGTTTATGTGACTGGGATAAGTTCTACATGAAACAATGTAACTTATGGTCAATGTGTATGTTTGAAATTTTGGTCTTGATATAAATAAAAACTTGGCTTTTAAAGACATAAACCTTTAATCATAGAAACCTGTCACCTGTAGCCTAATCGTATACAGTATATGTCAGCTTAATTTTTCCAGACTCATTTAGAAAGCTCTAAATGAAGAACTCTGTCTTGATGCTATCACATCCTGATATCTTAGACATTCAACTAATCGTCATGATATCCCTTGTAGGCTTACCAGGAGATGCGATCTCAGTCAGAATGTTAAAGAGGACGTTATAGAAACACTTGGTTTCGTTACAATCACATTTGTCTTATAGTACAGTAATACAGAGTACACTGCCTTCAGTCATTAATTGGTTTCAAGAGACCCGTTGGAAGCCTATTGTCGACTTAGGTCAGATTTTTACCCTATAATGTGTCCTATACATTCCCTATACATTTACTTAAGATGAAAAAGTACTATCAATGTGGTATCCTTTTATAAAATCTAAATACTTATATTGATAGGCCCCCTTACTGAGAGAATGTCTTAAAGAAGTCACTCGACTTCAGCACTGAAATACAGTATCTTCTTGTTGAAGCTTTGAAATGGGCAAGAGTGCTGTCAAAAACCTCGAGAAAAATTTCCCCCCAGTTCGACTTTAAGTTTTCTCTCTTTACTGTTTTTCTGCTTTGCAATTTTACTTTGGCTTCCTCCTAATTTGTAAGCTTTCTTCTGTATTGCTCTCCTACTTCTATTTTCCCTATTTTTTTTTTATTTGTGTTACCATTTATTTATTTTTTATTTATACTGTATACCAGGGATATTTCCACATTTGTTACAATTCATTGCTTTGATGAATGGGAGAAGGGATCACAATTGTGAAAATATTGGCATTTAAAGCTATATGTGAGGGTATTGGATGTCCTCAACCATCCTGAGAATGGTTTGGACCTTTTTTGGCATAATTATTCTTAAGGGTTGGGTCATCGGAATACAGGGTGATCCAGTTCTTGTGGTAGGACTCAGATTTTGGACAGCAATCCATCATTACAGAACAGCGAGGATAATTTCATGTTTTTTTATACCCTCAATCCTAACAAGTAGTTTTAGCTTACACCTGTACCTCTATATCTGTTTTGGTGCTATCCCACAGCTAGGGTATAGAGTGGAACATGTGGGAAGTACACTCTCACTTTGCCAGTGATGGAGAATGTAAATTTCTCTTCCAGTGTATGATACTTTCTCAAGTAGATTGAACAAGCAAGCAAACAAAAACAAACACACCAGATGCAAACAAACATAAATAGGGATTCTTCATGTAATGACCCCCCATCTCCGGGTATGCTGAGTCCCCCACAGCACTGTTGACAACCTCTGCTACGCCTTGTAAGGAAAGTCTTCCATACTCTTCTGCTATGTCCACATCTTCCCTTCCTTCTGTGGACTTAGGACCAAAAAGATCACTCTAAATACCAATAGCTCCAATGTGTATGCACTGGAACTTTTTATTTCATCTTCCCCATAGTGCCAATGTAATAAATATATGGCAGTACAAATGAAAATTTAAGAGTTTTGTGATGTGCAGTTATTACTCATAATGTCAGTCATGAGGATTTATTCAATCTTTTCCAACCTTTTGGGAGAGATTGAATGTTGGTTGGTTTTAGATTGGACCCCCTTATAACGAAGGGATTCACGGGCTCTTGCACGAAGGCACCCCATAAGTAAGACAAGCTTGTGAAAGGGTCAGATCTTATCAAAACACGAAGAATGGACAGGATGATGATGGGATGACGGCAGCATGACAACGGAGGCTGAAGTCTGAAGTTTAATCGAGGGCGCCGCAAAGCAGATAAGGCCTCCCCAAACCCAGTTCCTCTTCAGTCATAAACACTTTCTGAAAGTCTGAAACTGAATAAGGAGAGACTGAATGAATAAATTTGAGGCTCTCAAAAGACAAGATTTTGGGTTTATAGCTTCTTTTGTTGTTTACAGAAGACCAGCAAGAGGCTACCCAGTTGCTTACACTAGCTTGACTTCCATTGTCAGGTCTAGTTGTCATAATTACAGTATTCCTTCAGTAATGGTTCTAAATATTCATCTTCATCATCATCTCTTCCTATGCCTATTGATCCAAAGGACCTCAATTATGTTTTTTTCCAGTTGTCTTTATCTTGAGCATTTAAATCAGTATATCTCCATTCATCATCTACATCAGACTTCTTAGTCCTTAACCATGTAGGCATGGATCTTCCAACTTTTCTAGTACCTTGTGGAGTCATGTTAAAAGTTTGGTAAACTAATCTCTCTTGGGGAGTGCAAAGAGCAGTCCCAAACAATCTCTATCTACCCCTCACCATGATCTCATCCACATATAGCACTTGAATAATCTCTCATATAGTTTCATTTCTAATCCTGTCCTGCCATTTAATAACCAACAATATTCCGAGGGCTTGTTCTCAAATCAACAAAATCTGTCGGATATTATTTTATTGTCATACTATAACTCATGTCCATATTGTAACACTGATCTCAGTAAACTGATATATAGCTTCACTATAATATGAAATTTCAAGCTATTTGATTTCCAAATTTTACTAAACATAGCCATTGTCTGATTGAGTTTTTTTCTTTTATCAAACTCTAATTCTAAAGACCCTGTATCGGAGATCATAGATCCTAAATATTTAAATGATTCTACCTCATTAATCCTTTCTCATTCCAATAATATTCCATTTTCCATTGCATATTCTGTTCTCATTGTAATGTTTAGCCTACATCAAACTTACTTGATAACAGCTCACTCACCTGGAATAATAATAGTTAATTTTTTGGGCTCAAGCCATGTCGTCCTGATGGAAGGTTCCTTCAGTAGCTTCCTAAGGGTATATACGACTACAGTAGATATTCCCAGAGAATTAAACTAAAGGTTTCACAGAGTTCTAACTTCTGGCGCGAGTACCCATAAGATTTCCCTTTAGGATATCGTATAATAACAGGGGACGTATGCTTGACACGCCACATAGCTATCTGCACCCCGCATAGCGTTTACGCTTCGATGGGGAAGAGCGGCAGGTTATGGGAGGAGCCGTTACAAAGTTCTCCTCCTCCGTTACTGTTATGGTACTTGGCGACGTCAACATCCGGTCTCCATGTTGGCCACCATCTTGGATGACGCCGCCGTAGCGCGCCATTGTCATTCCTTTACACGTAGCGTTTATGACAAGGTGCTTTTCCCAGTTTTTCGCTAAGTAATCCAGTATGTCGCAATCTTCAGCCTCGCCTTCTTCTGGAAAGTTGAGTACAGTACCATATTCTTGTATTGTATAAATAAGCTCTAGCCATAAAGTAACGCCTTTTTATCTTAAAATACCGTGTTTTGTGGCGGAGCTGTGCCTTGACCGAAGGCGTCATGTCAGACGCTGTTGTTCGCCTCGCATGCTTTATTTAGTTAGCCAGAACAACCTTACCCGGTCTTATAACTAATTATTAGCATTAGTCATTTAGTCTTCATTGCTAGGAATTAGTTATATTATGCCGATAGTATCCATTTTCGGCGAGCGTAGGTAGCCGATTCGTATGCTAGTGTTCTAGCCTAGCCCCTAGACTCGATAGCGTAGGCGGTTTTTGTTTACTCTCATGCATGATATAATAAGTGTTCCTAGTGTTAATTTATGAAATGAAGATTTTAGGCATTTATACATATAAGATTCAGTGATTGCACATATGTTTTCACCTTTGAGGAATTATACTAAGGGTTTCGGTGATCTTGGTAGTCGACTCCCTTGCCCCTAACCTAACGTAGGACTGTGGTATACTTCCTATCCTCCCCAGTTACCTTATCCAAGGTAATCTCCTCCCTCTGAGGTAGCCTAGGCTACATCCTAGCCCTCCTTACCTCGAATTGAATTCGGGTAGGGTTAGGCTAGGATTTTCTTTCCCCACTCCTAGCCATAGCACATGAGCTTTGAGTTTGGGACAGAACCTCAGAGTACCTGTCGTTCGCCCCCAGCTCCCCCTCTAGGTGAATGAACTCTCCTTTTGGGGCCCTGCTGGTCAGCGAAGGTGGAAGGGCTCTGCCCTTCCCCCTAGTCCACACTTGGTAGGGTTACGACCCTTCCTCCTTGTGGCGTAGTGATTTGTCCTACTCCTGCCTTCCCTGGTTCGGAACTCGCTTCCCTAGCCTAGGTTAGGCAGGCCAGGGGATTCTGTTTCTTTAAAGTTTAGGACTGTACACTAGTGCTATACCTTCTCTGAAGTACCCTACCCTAGGCTGGAGAATGAAGTCTCCTACACCTGGGATAGTGCTGGTTCTGGAACAGAAACCCCCCCCCCACTGGAGTGTTGGCGAAGGCTACGCCTTCTCCCTCGCTCCCCCTCAGGACCCTCGCCTCTCCCCTCTCTGTCCTTTTGTGTTGGCCTAGCCATCACACCCCTGTCCGCCGTCCTACAACTCTACCGTGTGCCGGCTGGTTGTGGGTTCGGCTTGGTCCCTTCGTGGGTTAGTCCGAGCTGCTACACTTCCCGCATATAGTCGAATTATGGGATAGCCTAGGCAAATCTGTCTGCCGGCGTAGGGCCTCCCTATTTTAGGGTGTTTTTCGGTCCTCCCTTGGGCCGCCATCCGCAATTCTAGCCGACTGCCGGCTCTGTTGTGGCTGGATGAAAGATTGCCTCCCTTTCTTTCATTTGAACACTCCTTCCGGAGGAAGACGACGTTGGGGTAACGAGCTACCCTCTCCTCCCTCTTCCCCTACCCTTTCTCGCTACCCTGCCAGCAACAGCTGTCAGGGTACCATGTATCCATTCTGTCTCATTGATTGACGCCAGTGCTGGAATACCTTCCCCGGCGATCTGCCATCATCCAGAGGCTCCTACTCTGCCACATAGACTGATGACAGGGAGGGGTTCCCTCCCTCGATGGAGATTCGCCGGCGCCCGGCGCATTTCCGGCATGCTGCCACGCTGCCGGCGCCACCTAATCATATTACTTCAGTGGACTGTCACCTCTCCCCTGCCGGCCTTGTGCCAGCAGTGACTATTGTATAGCTATATACGATAGCCAGTACATCTATGGTACAGTACTTACCCTAGACAGAAAACTATGGTGTATAGTTATGCAGTAAAATTTTTCCAGCATACTCTGTGCATCCATGCGCAGTCCCTTGCCGGGACCTATCTGAATAGGGAGGGCTCATTTCTCTCCCTTTTTCTCCTAAACTGAATGAATTCAGTTCCCCCCCTCTTACCATGACTAATTCTCCAGAGGAAGTCTAAGCTGTGCTTAATCCAATATGGATATCCCTTCCATCTCTTAGGCTCTTTAAGAGCCCCTAGAATTAGTTATGGTGTGGGGTCATGGCAATTGGCTGGGCGGGATGCACATGTATGTGTCTTTTCTGCTTCTTTTCCAGCTTACCTATCCTAAGCTTACACATGAAAAGGAATCTTATATTAAGTTAAATAACTTGAATGCTAATCTAAGATTACTTTAAGTCTTTACTTTAAGTCATTGTACATGACTTCCGCAGACTCATGTCCCCCTTTCTTTTACAGGAGTATATCCAGTGTGAGAGCGCCTTCTGCAGCGTTCGGCGCCAGGACTTCTACGGCCACCTGGTATGCCGAACCCACGCCAGCTATTCCACCTCCAAAGGGACTCTTCGGTATTGGGACCAGCAGGTCTGCACTGTTTGCAAGGACCTGCTCCACGAGGCGTTTGAGGACCCTCCTTCAGCGGAGGCCAGGGACGTTGCCCGAGAGAAACTGCGCAAATGGGTGCGTGGTTTCCAGAAGAACACCACGGGGCCCTATCTCCCGAGGGAGAAGATGAGAGCTTTGCTCTTCCCAAAGGCATCTGCGGATGCTGTCATCCCCAAGGCCGAGATCCCCTGCGTCCAGCTGACGGTCGAACCAGATGTATCAGACGCACTGCAAGACTTCCATCTTGACGAGGTGGAACGGATGTCGGAAGTGTCTGACACCACCGAAAGGACCCTGATGGCCGAGGGTCAAGAAAAGGAGGAGCATGTGGAGGCTCCGGACTCCGAGGGCGAAGTTGCCCGCGCCCCCTCTGTTACTTCCGTTGCTGTAATGGAACCGATCCCCTCTACCTCTTCTACTCCTACTCCTACTCCGTCGTTATTGGAGAACCAGGACAGTCTCCAGGCCCTAGTGGCCCTCCTGGACGAGAGGTTCCGCAAAGGACAAGAGGACTTCAAGAGGGAGGTTCTCCGTCTGTCGAAGCAGAAGGTCAAGAAGATCAATGTCAAGGATCTTCCCCCTTGCTGAGTAACCAACCCCTGGAGGCATGCAGAGCACATGCCAATTACAAGTGGACGAATTTTCGTCAATAACAAGCTAGGCGCCGTCCCCTTTGAAGAGGTGGAGTTTTGGCCTAGCTTTGAGTCGTATCCGGACTGTAACATCCGTCTCAAGGCCAAGCCAGCTTCCAAGGAGGAAACCGAGCCTAAGGAGGTCATAGTTTTTGACCATGCTAAGGCTCAATCTCTTCTGGCCGGCAGCCTTAAGAGCAAGGGCTACACCAACTCTAAGGTGCCGGCCCTTAGCAAGAAACACCCATCCTTTCTTGCTCCTGCCACCATGGTCCTCCCCTTTGCTGTAAAGTCCTTGCTGGTAGTGTTGAAAGTGGTGGAGGAAGGGAAACCTTGTCCTACATTGGAGGAATGTAGGCCCCTCTCCCTCGCCCTCCCTCCTGACGACAAGAACTGGAAAGACATCCAGTTAACTTTCTCGGTAGGAAAGTTGGAGGATGACGTCGCAGGACGGCAGTTTAATGAGAACCTCCCCAAGCTCTCCGAATACCTTCTGCGTCGGCAGCTGGATACGAAAGAGAGACTGGCCGCCTCCCTTTCTCACCAAGTGCAACTGGAGACGATGGCCGGGGACACTCGGACCCCAGACATGTATATGGTCTTAGCTAAGACCCATCTCGCCACCCTGACGAAGGACTTTTATAGCTTCATCAGGGCCCGGAGAGCCTGTAGAGAATTCGTGTTTACGGACGCTACCGTCAAACACGAACCCTGGAAACTGATCTCCTCCAACATTTGGGGGAAAGACCTCTTCCCCAAAGATCTCGTGAAAGAGATAGTAGACAGAGCCGCCACCGAGAACCAGAACCTTCTCAACAAGTGGGGTATGTCAAGAAAGAGGAAATCTTCTCAGGATGAGGGCCCCCAACCTAAGAAGAAATCAAACAAGCCTAGGCCCCAGCAGCGACAGGCTAAGTGCCAGTTTCCAGCACCCGCTACTCCCCAGTTGGTGGCTCAGCCCCAACAGACCTTTCAGTTGGTCCCTCAGCCGGTGGTGGCTCAGTCACCAGTCTTCACACCTGCCTACGAAAGACAGTCAGCTACCTTTCGTCCCAAAGGTAGAGGCTCCGGCAGAGAATCCTCTCGATGCCCATCCAGAGGGAGAGGAGGGAGGGGAGCAGGCGGCCGAGGTGGCAAACCCTCGGGAAACCAGAAGCAATGAAATGCTTCCGGTGGGAGAAAGACTCCTCCTCTTCCAGGATCGTTGGACCTTCGATCCTTGGGCTCACAGCATCATCAAGAACGGACTAGGGTGGAGTTAGGTAACACCACCTCCAACCTTCCATCAATTCTTCCAACACTCCACCCCCGTCCTGGAAGAATACGTCCAAGAACTCTTGAACAAGAAGGTGATCAAGAGGGTAAACTCCACCAGGTTCCAGGGAAGACTGTTCTGTGTTCCCAAGAAGGACTGATAAACTCAGAGTCATTTTGGAATTGTCCCCTCTCAACAAGTTCATAGTGAACAACAAATTCAAGATGCTAACTCTTCAGCACATGAAAGCCCTACTGCCCCAAAAGGCATTCACAGTCTCAATAGACTTGGGGGACGCCTACTGGCACATTCCAATGAATCGCCAGGCCGCCTCCTACCTAGGATTCAGGCTTCAAAGAATGCAATACGCTTTCAGAGCCATGCCCTTCAGACTCAACATAGCTCCAAGGATCTTCACAAAGCTCGCAGAAACGATCGTCCAACAGCTACGCCTTGAAGGCGTCCAGGTGATGGCTTACCTGGATGATTGGCTGGTATGGGCCGCATCCTCAGAAGAATGCTTGCAAGCTTCCAGAAAAGTGACCCAATTCCTGGAACATCTGGGTTTCAAAATCAACACCAAGAAGTCTAGACTTTCTCCAGCTCAGAAGTTTCAATGGCTAGGAATCCATTGGAACCTTCAGTCACACCGTCTTTCCATCCCTCCGAAGAAAAGGAAGGAGATAGCAGGATCTGTCAAGAGACTCCTAAAATCCAAACGGATTTCAAGACGTCAACAGGAGCAGGTGCTCGGCTCCCTCCAGTTCGCTTCAGTGACAGACCCAGTGCTACGAGCACAGCTAAAGGATGCATCGGGAGTCTGGAGAGATAAGTATCCATCACTCGAAGAGATCTCAAGAGACCTCTACCAATCAGGCTTCGTTCACTCCTAAAGCCATGGTCCGAGGCAAAGAACCTGAAAAGATCAGTTCCCCTTCAACCACCACCTCTGTCGGTCGTTATCCACACGGATGCATCGGTAGAAGGATGGGGGGGTCACTCCCCTTAACGACAAGTTCAAGGAACATGGTCTCCCCTATTCAAGACGTTCCACATCAACTTCTTGGAGGCCATGGCAGTCCTTCTTTCTCTGAAGAGGCTGTCTCCACGACCCTCATCCCACATCTGTCTAACTCTGGACAGCACCCTTGTGGTCAGATGTCTCAACCGTCAGGGCTCAAGATCGCCCCAATTCAACCAAGTGTTACTGTCCATCTTCCGCCTAGCGGACAAGAAGAGGTGGCACCTCTCAGCAGTTCACCTTCAAGGATTCCGCAACGTGACGGCAGATGCTCTATCAAGGACAACCCCGATAGTGTCAGAATGGTCCCTAGACGCAGACTCATTCTCCTTCATCTCTCACCAAGTCCCGGAACAGCAGATCGACCTCTTCGCGACGAGCAACAACAAACAACTTCCTCGTTACGTGGCCCCATACGAGAACCCCAGAGCGGAAGCAGTGGACGCCATGTCCCTGGACTGGAACAGATGGCCCAAGATTTACCTGTTCCCTCCGCCCAACCTTCTGCTGAAAGTCCTCACCAAGCTGACAACCTTCCAAGGAACAGCAGCCCTAGTGGCACCCAAGTGGCCCCGGAGCAACTGGTTCCCCCTAATCCTGGAGTTACAACCCAAGATAATTCCCCTGCCGGACCCAGTTCTCTCCCAGCAAGTGATGTCGACTGTCTTCGCTTCATCAAAGAAAACCCGAGACCTACATCTCATGATTTTCTCTCCCTAGCCATTAAGAAGAGGTTTGGAATTTTGAAGAAAAGTTTGGACTTCCTAGAGGAATACAAAACTAAATCTACCAGAAGGCAATACGAGTCTTCCTGGAAGAAATGGGTGTCCTTCGTCAAGGAGGCTAAAAATCCTACGGAAATCTCTATAGATTTTTGTCTGTCCTTCTTTGTTCACCTTCATGGACAGGGCTTGGCAGCCAACACGATTTCTACCTGCAAATCGGCCTTGACAAGACCACTACTCTATGCCTTCCAGATCGACCTGTCCAAGGACATCTTTAACAAGCTGCCAAAGGCATGTACTAGACTCCGTCCTGCACCTCCACCAAGACCCATCTCCTGGTCTCTCGACAAAGTGCTCCAGTTTGCCTCAAGTTTGGACAACGAGTCTTGCCCTCTGAAAGATTTGACTCAAAAAGTTATTTTCCTTTTTGCTCTCGCCTCGGGAGCCCGAGTCAGTGAGATTGTGGCTTTATCAAGAGAAGAGGGCCAGATACAGTTTGCTGACACAGGCAAACTCACCCTCTTTCCTGACCCAAGAGCGAGCTTCCCACCAAACGGTGGGGCCCCTGGAGAATCTGCCCCCTGAAGGAAGATGTCTCTCTATGCCCAGTGGAGTCTAAAGGTCTATCTTCGAAGAACTTCAGACTTTGGCGGAGGACAGCTCTTTAAAGGAGAAACATCAGGGTCTGATTTGTCACTCAAACAACTAAGGGCGAAGGTAACCTACTTTATTTGCAGAGCGGATCCTGACAGTACACCCACAGGTCATGATCCCAGGAAAGTCGCCTCTTCCCTGAATTTCTTCCAGTCGATGGACTTCGAGAGTCTTCGCTCTTTCACGGGCTGGAAATCCTCAAGAGTGTTTTTCAAACACTACACAAAGCAGGTGCACGAGTTGAAGCGCTTTGTGGTGGCAGCAGGTAGTGTGCTAAAACCTGCTGCTTAGTGCTGCGTAGAACAGTGAGTTATTCGGGACTCTAACTCCACGGGTGCCTGTGTTGACCCTGGTGCGAAACACTGATTTTAAGTGCCACCTGGTGACACTAAGGACTGTTGTTCTACAAAGGTGAAGTAACATAGACAGTAACACGTGTGCCACATGTTTTAACATGAAGTGTATATAAGACTTTCTAGAAAGACTTTATAGTTCCTCTGGAACTTCTGTGTGTAATGGCAAGTTTTTCCTTTTCAGATTCCACACCCTCTTCTTCTGATGTCTTTAGTCTATGTTTTTAATTGCATTGCTTATTTTACAATTAGCTTATTTTATGCTAATTCTGTTTTAATGAATAAAAGAGAATTTGGTTAACCTGTGCGTCTCATTTCGCCCTCTCTCTCTTATGAAATAAAACACTGTTACAGAATTTTATTACCCTTTCATTTTGATATTATTATGAACAATGTTATAAATTTTGTTCTCTTGATGCAAACTCATCTAGACTAAGGTAACTTGTTCCAACACGAGTATACTTACCTTCTCTATCTGGCCCTGGGACCGGCAGGTATCTCCGAGACTAGGTGAGTCCCTCTATCAAGCAACTTCAAGATGTTCCTTGTGTCCAATTAGGACTTCCCTGCCAGGGGGGCAGGAAGCGGTAACATGGTATATGCTTATCTGAAGTGGCATGTAATGGATATGCCACAGGTCTCTGTGGTCATCAGACCAAAGGAATATTGTTTAGAAGTCGAAAGGCACTACAAAAAAGGGAAAAATCCACGATACATTCATTTTCTGGTACACTTCCATCAGGACGACATGGCTTGAGCCCAAAAAACGGATTTTGAGCGAAGCGAAAAATCTATTTTTGGGTGAGATAGCCATGTCGTCCTGATGGACCCGCCCTTGTTCTCTATTCGGCCTTAACAGGCCCCTCCCAATCTTATTGTATCATGGAGGCTGGCATAAACGCCGAAAGAAATGACAATGGCGCGCTACGGCGCCGTCATCCAAGATGGCGGCCAACATGGCGACCGGATGTTGACGTCGCCGAGTACCATAACAGTAACGGAGGAGGAGAAATTTGTAACGGCTCCTCCCATAACTTGCCACTCTTGCCCCTCGAAGCGTAAACGCTATGCGGGGTGCAGATAGCTATGTGGCGTGTCAAGCATAAGTCCCCTGTTATTATACGATATCCTAAAGGGAAACCTTATGGGTACTCACGCCAGAAGTTAGAATTCTGTGAAACCTTCAGTTTAATTCTCTGGGAATATCTACTGTAGTCATATATACCCTTAGGAAGCTACTGAAGGAACCTTCCATCAGGACAACATGGCTATCTCCCCCAAAAATTGATTCCGTTTATTAACAATGTTCCTATCCCATCATCTTCGCCGACTTGTCTTCTGGGTAGATGGGATATAATCAGAGACTTCTATTTAAAATATGTTTAATTTCGCTCAGGCTTACATCTATGATCTTCTCTAACAGACTTGTGACTCTCGAGTGAAAATGTTCCAACAAAACTGGTACACAACAATACAAAAATAACAAATGAGCATTACTTGATTAAGGATTTGATCCTACTACACCTCAAAAACAAAAAGAATCAAATCCTAACTTTAGGACAATTAATTAATGATTAAATCCTTCATAACATACGCTACTACACTTATTCTGTATGTCTAAACATGTTTTATCAATGCAATACTGTGCAACATTACTCTTATTACCGGTAGCGCACATATATTACAGTACAAAACACATAACAGTCTCCTCCCCCTTAACTTAACATTGTACAAACTTTAAAAATTTAACTCCTGGGGGGGGGGGTTTCCCTCTATTCATCCTATAGGGAAGTACTCTAACTTCATCCTGTACTGGTACATGAATAGATTCTGAATTTACATCTAAATGGTTTTAGCTGTTTTCTCAGACATAATTGATACATCAGCTGCTGTCAACTTGCATTGCAATTAGTTTACCATTTATAATCACTTCTACCAATTAATGTGAAATGCAAAATTAGTTTCTGACCTATCCTGATTATCATGAACATTTTCCACATTATTCTCTTGGCCTATAGTATCAACTGCTGCATTTATTTTCGTTGCGTTCTGTTTAGGGAATCTACAAACATTGGAAAATTGTCCCGTCTTTCTACAATTCTGGCATGTTTATCCTGTAGCAGGGCATTTCCTTGCTTCATATGCAAGATGATCAGTTTTATCACACATAGCATTTGGGTTTTTCCTTTTGCTTCTGCATATAGGTCTGATTCTGATATTTGTGAGCATTAGACTTCGGCAATTTCCTATAACTAGGCTTTAACATATTCTTCTTCTGATTTCCTCTGATTCTCATGGTCTTTCAACTTTGAGCCTGTTTTGCTAATTTTAGAATTTTCCATTCTATTGCTTGTAGAATTACCTATTATATTACTTTGCCTAATTGATGTTTCTAGAGCTCTGCCTATAATCAATACCTTCTCTAGTGTTAAATCTTCATCTTGAAATATTTTTTTAGTCTTGTGTGCAATGAGCAATAACTTGATCTATGATAACATTTTCTAACTTTAGAAATACTCATGAAGCAGCTAAATTTTTAAGTCTAGTCACAAATGCATCTAGGCTTTTTGGGCTCAAGCCATGTCGTCCTGATGGAAGGTTCCTTCAGTAGCTTCCTTAGGGTATATATGACTACAGTAGATATTCCCAGAGAATTAAACTAAAGGTTTCACAGCATTCTAACTTCTGGTGCGAGTACCCTAAAGGTTTCCCTCTAGGATATCGTATATCAACGGGACGCATGCATTAACACGCCACATGGCTATCTGTACCCCACATAGCATTTACGCTTCGAGGGGGAAAGGTGGCGAGGTAACTGAGGAGCCGTTCCAAAGTTACCCTCCTTCGTTACTGTTACGGTACTCACAACGTAAACAAACAGTCCGCCATACTGTGTGACGTCACGTCCGTCCTCATTCCTAAGCCTGTAGCTTCCTACATTGGTTGGTTTTCCCCAGTGATCGCTAATTATCTTTTGCATCCTTCGCCATGTCGCAACCTTCGGCCTCGTCTTCTTCTGGAAAGTTGAGTACCAGGTTCTTGTATTGTTTAAATAAGCTCTGGCCGTAAAGTAATGATTTTTTACGCTTAAATCTTGTGTTTTGGGGCAGAGCTGTGCCTTACCCGGAGGCGCCATTTTATGACGCCGCTGTTCGCCTCGCATGCTTTATTTAGTTAGCCAGAACAGCCTTCCCGGCCTTATAACTAATTAAATATCATTAGTTATTTAGTCTTCATTGCTAGGAATTAGTTATATTATGCCGATGGTATTCTTCGGCGTTCTTAGTTAGCCGACCCCATACTAGACTTCTAGCCTAGCCTAGGCCACAGCCTACTGTTCATGTTTACTTCTGCATGATATAATAAGTGTTCCTAGTGTTAATGTTAATGAAGATATAGGCATTTTTTAAACATATACAAGATTCAGTGTTGCACATGTTCTTTCGCCTTCTAGGGGCCACACAAGGGACTGTGCCTGGTCCATCCATGTCACACTCCCCTAACCCAACGTTGGGGCCCTTGTATGCTTCCTTATCTCCCCTGTTACCTTCGGGTAACCTCCCTCTGGGTAGTTTTGCTATATCTTAGTCCCCTTACCCGGAATAATTTTCGGGTAGGTTAGGCTAGATCGTTCTTCCCTCTTCCCTACCATAGTATATGGGGGGACCTCGGACAGAACCCCAGAGTACCTATCGTTCATCCCAGTCCACCCTTAGGGAACGCATTTCCCTTTAGGTATCGACTGAGACTGAAGGTGGAAGGACTCTGCCCTTCCCCCTAGACTGCTCTTGGTTGGGACACGTCCCTTCCTCCCTGTAGCCTAGCGATATGTCTTCCCATCCCTCCCTATTCTAGGAGAAGACTCTCCTGGTTTAGGTTAGGCTTTGGGGGATTCTGTTTTATTATAGTTTAGGACAGTACACCAGTGCTGTGCCTACTCTGAGCTAACCTACCCTAGGGTTGGAGAGTGTTTCTCTCCTACCTGGGTAGTATAGCATCTAACAGATTCCCCCCACCCCTTGGGAGCTTTAGGGTTGCAACCCCTTCTGCTCCCTCAGACCCCTAACCCCCTCCCCACTCTATCCCTTTGTGTTGGTTTTCCTTCACACCCCTGTCCGCTGTCCTACAATTCCTCCCTTGGGGAGAGTTGTAGGTTAAGCTGTGCTCTTCTGCTTGGCTGGCCGCTCTGCTACACTTCCCCCTCATAGTCGAACTATAGGGTAATGCTGGCGGAAGATCTCCCTCTCCCTTTTGAGTGTCCTCTGATCCTCCCTTGGATTACCATAGGCATCCAGCCGTCTGCCGGCCCCCTGCCGCCGGATGATAGGCGTATCCCCTCCTATCATGAGAGCACTCCTTCCGGAGGGAAGCCGGTCGGGTATCGGACATTACCCTTCCCCACTCCCTCCTTATCTTTCTCTCTTCTATCATGGTGCCGGTCCACTGCCGCCTCCGCCTGCTGCCGCTAGCTGCCGACACCCCATGTGACCTTCTTACTTCATAGGATGTTCCTATCTGAGGATTGCCTAAGGTGGCAGGCTGCCGGGGGCCGCCGCTGCCGCTGACATCTCAGACAACCCTCTTTCTTATGTACCCAGCTAGATTCACCAGCGCCGACAGCCTGCCGGCTGCCGGAGGCGGCCGCCCTACCGGCGACCCGCCGCCGTGCCAGCAGTCGCCCTTCTAGGTGTCTCCTAGCCTTAGATGGATTCACCCCGCCGGACCGGCCTCCGGCTTGCCGCCAGCCTGCCGGCGACGCTCCTGCGGCTTCCATGGACAAGCACCCCTCCCCCCGGCTGCCGGCCCCGTGCCTCCAGTCGATCTAATACTGCCGGATAGCCTGACCGCTCTTTCTTGGTATTTCATACCTTAAAAGCAGTGGCTGGGGTGTACGTTTGTACAGTACAATACAGTGAACCCTCGCTACTTCGCGGTTCGACAATCGCGGATTCACCACTTCGCGGGGTTTTCCCATAACCCATATATATATACATATCGCGGATTTTCCGGAAAATTCGTAAATACCGCGAAATCTGAAGATAACCAAATACGATATTTTGTTACCTGTAATTCCATTAATACTGTAATTAGTAATATCTGCTCTTACTGATTGTTCATTGCATTACATATGATATATAATTCAGCACAGAAAGAAATAAAACACGAAAAGAGAATGTGATCATACGATAATTCAGTACGTAGTAAAATTAAATCGAACATGAAACGCAAATCAGATGCAGTCATACCATATTAGAATGGTGTGTACTGTAATGGATGTGCTTCTTTTCCATGAATCTTTTGTATGTATACGTACGTAGTACAGTACTGCATCCAATAATATTCTTTGTTGCAAAAATCACATTTCGAATAAGTACTGTAAGCGTACGAGAGAGAGAGAGAGAAAGAGAGAGAGAGAGAGAGAGAGAGAGAGAGAGGCGTAAAATAGCGTACGTACGTAAATTTTTATTATTATTGTTATTATTATTATTATTGTTGTTGTTGTTAATAAAATTATTATTGTTATTATTATTAATCATTATTATTATTATTATTACTGTACAGTATTATTATCATTATTTATTATTATTACGGTATTGTACTTAATCTACGTACGTTCAGTATGCGCGGGGGCATCTTCTATGAGTAACCAACGCACCATAGTACTGTAAGACGGGTTGTGATTGGTTCAAGCGCTGATAGATGACGAATCAAAACTCAAGTTTTGTTATCTAGCCTGTGATTGGTGTTTTGTCCGCATCTTCTACCCGCAGCATCACAGTTCTCGCGGGGCTGCATCGTTCACTTTCTCTTTCCGCGTATTGCTGAGTAGACGTTCTTAACTTTGTGAAGTTTAATCTGTGCTGTGTGCGACTGTTTTAAGTTGAACTTTTTGTTGAACTTTCTGTTACAATGGCTCCCAAGCGTTCTGCTTCTAGTAAGGCTGGTAGTGAGCCTAAACGCCACCGAAGAATGATGACGATAGCTGAGAAGGTTACGCTTCTCGACATGTTAAAAGATGGTAGAAGTTACGCGGCCGCCGGCCGCCATTTTGGCATCAACGAATCCACCGTTCGCTACATCAAGAAGGACGAGGCGAACATTAGAAAGACTGCTGCAATCACCTTTAGCAGATCAGCGAAGCGAGTCGTTACAACGCGTAATAAAACGATCGTACGCATGGAAGGTGCTTTAGCTGTGTGGATTGCCGACTGCCGGAAGAAGAACATAGCGTTGGATACGAACACCATCCAAACAAAGGCTTTGAGCTTGTATGAGAATTTTGCTGCAAAGGAACCTAAAGAGGACGACGGCAACCATGCTGAAGATGATGATGATGCAGATGATCCTCAACCAGGGACATCCACTGATTCCCAGCCTCAGAAACGTTTTTCCGCAAGCAAAGGATGGTTCGCGAAGTTTCAGAAACGCTTCGCCCTGAAAAGCGTTTCCCTGCATGGGGAGTCTGCTTCCGCTGACACTGCCGCTGCTGAAACTTACGTGAACCAGACTTTCAAGAACATTATCGCTGAAGGTGGATACAAGCCGGAACAAGTCTTTAATATGGATGAAACCGGCTTGTTTTGGAAGAGAATGCCGTCGCGAACTTTCCTGTTCAAAGAGGAAGCCAAAGCCTCTGGCTTTAAGGCATTCAAGGATCGCGTTACCCTCGTGATGTGTGGCAATGCTGCTGGATTTTTGTTAAAGCCGGGGCTTATTTATAAGTCGAAAAATCCTCGCGCTTTGAAAAACAAAAATAAGAATCTCCTTCCCGTGTACTGGATGCATAATCAAAAAGCATGGATTACGAAGATGCTGACCTCCAACTGGTTCCACCAGTGTTTCATCCCGCAAGTCCATGAATATCTCTTAGAGAAGGGCTTGCCATTCAAGATCCTTCTCCTTATGGATAACGCTGGTGGACACGCAACTGACCTGTCGCGTGAGGGCGTTCAGGTTGAGTTCCTGCCACCCAACACCACGTCATTAATTCAACCAATGGACCAGGGGGTTATCAGGGCGTTCAAGGCCCTCTACACGAAGAATACCTTGGCGGACCTCGTTGCGTGTGTGGATGCTGCCCAAGATGACGAGGATGAAGACTTCAACTTGAAGGCGTACTGGCGGCAGTACACCATAGCCACGTGCCTGCAGAATATTCAAAAGGCACTTCAAGAGATGAAACCTGCAACCGTAAATGCGAGCTGGAAGAAGCTGTGGCCCGATATTGTTTACGACGACAAGGGATTTACTCCGTCGGAAATCCAACACTCTGCAATACGGAAATCTGTGCAGTTGGCTGCCATAATTGGGGGTGACGGGTTTGGCGACATGACGACTGAAGACGTCGACGAGTTGTTGGACTGCCATTCCCAGCCCCTAACTGACGCAGACCTCGAAGACCTGACGAAATCGGCAAGTGAGGAAGAGAGTGAGGGTACCCAGGAAGAGACCCAAGAAAATGTCGAAGAAACGGGCTTAACATTAGAACGGCTCGCCAAGTTCTGCAACCATATGAAGGAGGCGAAAGAAATGTTGCAAAAGTGGGACGAGGATATGGTTCGCTCGATGCAATTCTGCAACAAGGTTGATGACATCACGACTCCCTACAGGATGCTCTTGGATCGAAAAAAGAAGCAGCGGCAACAACTTCCGATCACAATGTTTTTTCAGCCTCGCAAAAAAGAGCCAGTTCCTCCTGCTAGTACGCCTTCGGAAGAAATTGAAGAAGTTGAAGAGGTGTCCCAGGAAAAGACACCTCCGTCTGAAGAGACGTAAAATACTATCATTGACTGCACAGTAGAACACATCATCAGCTTCATCATCATCATTTCTACTGTGCAGCAAATTCATCGCCATCGTCATTCAAGTTTTTCTTGAACTTCTTTCGTGGTGAGTACAGTAACAATCTTTATTTTGTACTTTAACCTGTTTTATAGTTTAGTAATGTACGTACTGTATGCATTAAGTTAAAGGGAAGGTTTTAAAAGTCCACATGTTGTAACCTATCATATTTTTTTTGTTTAAAATTTACATTTACGTACGTAAAACAATCTCTCTCTCTCTCTCTCTCTCTCTCTCTCTCTCTCTCTCTCTCTCTCTCTCAAATTGTTTTCCTGCTTTGCTACGTACAAGTACTGTATAATTTATATTTGTAAGGTAACATATTTTGTAAATGCTTTTACTGTAAATACTGTATGTACTGTATCATTATTTATCACTATCATCATGCGTGTTAAATGCCTTGTTTGTTCTGAGCGTGGTTGTTTACTGAGCGTACACGCCGTCGTTTCAGGCAGCGTCATAAAGAAAAAGATTTCATTTGGAAGTCCTAAGAAAAATACGTAAACTAAAACATTGGTAATAAAAAAATCAACATACAGTACTGTATAATCAATATAATCGATGCAAAAACTAACCATACGTACATATATGTGTACACTAAATGAGTTTGTTTCTTCATTATGATCAGAGATGAACGTAAACAAAACATTGGTTGCCATTTTTTATCGTGCTTTTTAGGTGTTTAGGAAACACATGATATAAAATCGCCTTTAATATTTGTGCCTGTTTTAGTTTAGGGTGCTGTAGTACATGCATTAAGTGTTCTGTACATTAAAGGGTGGTTTGTTAACAGTACTACGTACAAGGGAAGGTTTTAAAAGTCCGAATATACATGTTAAATAAATAGGTAAATATGCTGTCACTACTTCGCGGATTTTCACCTATCGCGCCCGCGTCTGGAACCTATCTACCGCGATAAACGAGGGTTCACTGTATTTCCAGCATACTCTGTGCTTCTCAGTGCAGTCTCTTGCCGGGACCTACCCAAATATAAGGGGGTTTTATCCTATTTTCCCCCTTCTTTTCTCTAGGTTCTGAACGATTTCAGACCCTCTCTACTCTGTAGACAATTCCTTTATAAGGAAGCCTAAGTTTGGCTCACCCATAGGAATACCACTCCCTCCCTTAGACCCTCAGGTCCTAAGGAATTGACTACAGAAAAGGTCACGGTAACTGGCTGGACGATTATGTGTCTTCCTACTTCCTTTCTAGCTCACCTATCCTGAGCTCACATAAAAACCAATTCTACAGATTAGTGAATCTTAATCTTAAGAGTAATGTAAGCCATAACTATGTCTTCCATGTACTCATGATCTCTTTCTTTTACAGGAGGAGAACGTGAAGTGTGAGAGCTCCTTCTGCGGAATTCGCCGCCCGGACCTCTATGGGCATAAGGCGTGCCGGACCCATGCCCCCTGTGCAGCAAAATCGGCAATCTCAAGTATTGGGATCCGCAGTCCTGTTCAACCTGCAAAGGCCTTCTTGATGAGGCGTTCGACAACCCTCCGTCCGCGAAGGCCAGGGACAACGCTCGAGAGAAACTGCGCAAGTGGGTGCGCGGTTTCCAGAAGAACGCCACCGGGCCTTATCTCCCCAACGAGAAGATGAGGGCCTTGCTTTTCCCTAAAGCTCTGTCAGACTCTGTGATTCCCCAGGATCAGATTCCGTGCGTCCAACTAGTAGTTGAACCCGACATTTCGGCTACCCTCCGAAAGTGTCATCTCGACGAGGTGAAGATGTCGGAAGTCTCCGACAACACCGAGAGGACCCTCATGGGTCAGGATCTGGAGGAAGAAGAAGATCAGGTGGAGTTCCCTTATTCGGAGGGCCAGGTCGTCCAAACACCTCCAGTAACCCCTGTTGTGGTCGAGGAGCCAGTCCCCTCTACCTCCGCCGCCTCGGAACCCCTGCTGCCCGCCACCCAAGACGCCATCCGGGTATTGGTGGCACTGATGGACGAAAAGCTCCGTAAGAACCAGGAGGAGCTCAAAGTTCATCTTTTAGGTATGAAACTACCGAAGAAGATCTCGGTTAAGGATCTTCCCCCTGCTCGGAGTCTAACCCTTGGAGGTACGCCGAGCATATGCTAATTACAACTGGCAAAATCTTCATTAATGATCGGCTTGGGTCCATCCTCTTGGAAGAAGTAGAGTTCTTCTCCAGCTTTGAGGCTTACCCGGACTGTTACGTCCGGCTCAGGTCCGAACCGGTCCCCAAGGAAGAGACCGAACCCAAAGAAGTGATCGTGTTCGATCACTCGAAAGCCCAAGCCATGCTGGCAGAGTGTCTTAAGAGTCGTGGTTTTACCAACTCTAAAATGCCAGCATTGAGCAAGAAGCACCCGTCCTTTCTTGCTCCTTCTACTGCGACCTTTCCCTTTGTTGAAAAGGCCTTCCATGCGGTCATGAAGGCGGTAGAGGAAGGAAAGCCCTGCCCTACCCTGGAGGAGTGTAGGCCTCTCTCCCTCGCCCTTCCCCCCAACGACAGATTATGGAAAGATATCCAGTTCACTTTCACGGTCGGGAAACTGGAACCTGACGCGGCTGGCCATCAGTTCAATGAAGATCTTCGAAAGCTGAACGACCACCTTCTTCGTCGGGAGCAGGAGACCAAGGAGAGACTAGCTGCCTCCCTGTCTCATCAAATTCAGCTTGAGGTCATGGCCGGGGACGTTAGGGTCCCAGATTTGTATATGGTTCTCGTGAAGACCCACCTAGTGACCGTGATGAAGAACTTGTATAGCTTCATCAAGGCCCGAAGAGCCTGCAGAGAATTCGTGTTTGCCAACGCGGCAGTGAAACACGAACCCCGGAAGCTAATCTCCTCCAACATCTGGGGCAAGCATCTCTTCCCAACAGCTCTGGTGAAAGAGATCGTGGACAAAGCCGCCTCTGAGAACCGGAACCTTCTCAACAAGTGGGGCATGTCCCGCAAAAGGAAATCCTCTCAGGATGAAGGCCCTCAGCCTAAGAGGAAATCCTCCAAACCACGACCCCAGCAGCGTCAACCCAAATTCCAGTTTCCGGCTCCCGCTACTCCCCAAGTGGTTGCACAACCACAACAGACCTTTCAGTTGGTCCCCCAGCCGGTGGTGTCCCAATCACCGGTCTTCACCCCTGCCTATGAACGACCATCCACTACCTTTCGTCCCAGAGGTAGAGTCTCCGGCAGAGACTCCTTTCGCCGCCCTTCCAGGGGCAGAGGAGGAAGGGGAGCTAGCGGCCGAGGTGGCAGACCCTCGGGAAACCAGAAGCAATGAAGTGCTTCCGGTGGGAGGAAGACTCCGCCACTTTCAGGATCGTTGGACCTTCGATCCTTGGGCACACAGCATCATCAAGAAGGGACTAGGTTGGAGCTGGAGGCAACCACTGCCAACCTTCAACCAATTCTTCCAGCCTTCAACCCCCATCTTGGAAGAATATGTCCTAGAACTCTTGAACAAGAAGGTGATCAAGAGGGTAAAGTCCACCAGGTTCCAAGGAAGACTATTTTGTGTTCCAAAGAAGGACTCAGACAAACTCAGAGTCATTCTCAACTTGTCCCCCCTCAACAAGTTCATTGCGAACAACAAATTCAAGATGCTGACCCTTCAACAAATAAGAGCCCTACTGCCTCGCAAGGCCTACACGGTCTCAATAGACCTGGCTGACGCCTACTGGCACATCCCAATGAACCACCATGCTTCCTCCTACCTAGAATTCCGGCTCCAAAGAAGAAGCTACGCCTTCAGAGCCATGCCCTTCGGGCTCAGCGTGGCTCCGAGAATCTTCACCAAGCTAGCAGACACAATCGTCCACCAGCTACGCCTTCAGGGCGTCCAAGTGATGGCCTACCTCGACGACTGGCTGGTCTGGTCGACATCGCCAGAAGAATGTTTGAGAGCTTGCAGCAAAGTGACAGAAGAATGTTTGAGAGCTTGCAGCAAAGTGACCCAGTTTCTGGAACATCTGGGTTTCAAAATAAAAACCAAGAAGTCTCGCCTCGCTCCAGCTCAGAAGTTCCAATGGTTAGGAATCCATTGGGATCTTCAGTTACACCGCCTTTCCATCCCGCTGAAGAAAAGGAAAGAAATAGCCGGGTCTGTCAGAAGACTTCTCAAATCCAAACGGATCTCAAGACGACAGCAGGAGCAAGTACTCGGCTCCCTACAGTTCGCCTCAGTGACAAACCCAGTGCTACGAGCACAGCTAAAGGATGCCTCAGGAGTCTGGAGACGAAACGCATCAATCGCTCAAAGAGATCTCAAGAGACCCCTACCGAACAGGCTTCGCTCCCTTCTAAGACCGTGGTCAGAAGCAAGGTCCTTGAAAAGATCCATCCCTCTCCAACCTCCACCTCCATCGATCTACATCCACACGGACGCTTCTCTGGAGGGTTGGGGGGGGTCACTCCCATCAACGGCAAGTTCAAGGAACATGGTCTCCCCTATTCAAGACGTTTCACATCAACATCCTGGAGGCCATGGCGGTTCTTCTCACCCTGAAGAAATTATCCCCGCGTCCCTCGATACACATCCGTCTAACTCTGGACAGGTCGGTAGTAGTCGGATGTCTCAACCGTCAGGGCTCTAGATCGCCCCACATAAACCAGGTGCTATTACCCATCTTCCGCCTGGCGGACAGGAAGAAATGGCACCTATCTGCAGTTCACCTACAAGGATTCCGCAACGTGACGGCGGACGCTCTATCAAGGACAAGCCCCTTAGAGTCGGAATGGTCCCTAGATGCAAGATCATTCTCCTTCATCTCTCATCAAGTCCCGGAACTACAGATCGACCTCTTTGCGATGAGCGACAACAAGCAACTTCCTCGATATGTGGCCCCTTACGAGGACCCCAGAGCGGAAGCAGTGGATGCCATGTCCCTGGACTGGAACAGATGGTCCAAGATTTACCTGTTCCCTCCACCCAACCTTTTGCTGAAAGTCCTCTCCAAACTGAGAACCTTCAAAGGGACAGCAGCCCTAGTGGCTCCCAAGTGGCCCCGGAGCAACTGGTTCCCCCTAGTCCTGGAGCTACAGCTCAAGCTGATCCCCCTGCCGGGCCCCGTTCTCTCCCAACAGGTGCAGAAGTCGACTGTCTTCGCTTCATCAAAAAAAGTCAAAGACCTTAATCTCATGATTTTCTCTTCCTAGCCGTGAAGAAAAGGTTTGGGATCTCGAAGAAAAGTTTAGACTTCCTAGAGGAATACAAAACAAAGTCTATCAGAAGGCAATATGAATCATCCTGGAAGAAGAGGGTATCCTTCGTCAAGGCGAAAAACCCTACGGAAATCTCTATCGATTTCTGCATGTCCTTCTTTATTCACCTTCATGGACAAGGCTTAGCAGCCAATACGATTTCCACCTGCAAATCGGCTGTGACTAGACCACTTCTGTACGCCTTCCAAATAGATTTATCCAGCGAAATCTTCAATAAACTCCCGAAGGCGTGTGCTAGACTCTGTCCAGCACCTCCACCGAGACCCATCACCTGGTCCCTGGATAAGGCGCTCCATTTTGCCTCTAACCTGGACAACGAATCTTGCCCTCTGAAAGACTTGACTCAAAAAGTGATCTTCCCTTTTGCTCTCGCCTCGGGAGCCCGAGTCAGTGAAATAGTGGCATTATCAAGAGAAGAGGGCCAGATACTGTACAGTTCGCCGACACGGGGGAACTTGCCCTCTTCCCCGACCCCACGTTTCTCGCTAAAAATGAACTTCCCACCAAAAGATGGGGCCCTTGGAGAATCTGCCCACTGAAGGAAGATGTCTCTCTATGCCCAGTGGAGAGCCTTAAGGTCTTATCTTCAAAGAACTTCAGACTTTGGCAGAAGACAACTCTTTAAAGGAGAAACTTCGGGTAGTGACCTGTCACTAAAACAACTAAGAGCGAAAATCACCTACTTTATTCGCAGAGCGGATCCTGACAGTACACCCGCAGGTCATGATCCTAGGAAAGTCGCCTCTTCCCGGAACTTTTTCCAAGGAATGGATTTTGAAAGCCTCCGATCCTTCACAGGCTGGAGGTCACCTAGAGTATTCTTCAAACACCATGCGAAGCAGGTGCACGAAGTGAAACGATTCGTGGTGGCAGCAGGTAGTGTGATGAAAACGGCTGTTTAGTGCTGCGTAGAACAGTGAGTTTTTTCGGGACTTTAACTCAAACGGGTGCCTGTGTTGACCCTAGTGCGATACAGTGATTTTAAAAGGACACTTAGTGTCACTAATAGACTGTTCTGCATCAAGGTGAAGTGACATAGATTCTTACACGTGTGTCACATGTTCTTGGACATGAAGTGTATAATAATTTTAAAGACTGGCGTTCCCCCGGGAACTTGTGCTTAAAGGCAAAATATTTCCTTTTCAGATTCCACATCACTGTCTTACTGAAAATCTGTCTATTATCCAATATTATTATTGTAAATAATTTTCCATATTTCCATGCAATTTTCAAATAAAATGATTATTTTATTTACCATACGCGTCTGATTT
This sequence comes from Palaemon carinicauda, assembly GCF_036898095.1. Classification (NCBI taxonomy): domain Eukaryota; kingdom Metazoa; phylum Arthropoda; class Malacostraca; order Decapoda; family Palaemonidae; genus Palaemon; species Palaemon carinicauda. Next base: position 55,438,017 of record NC_090739.1, read on the forward strand.
CGCTCCTATCTTTCATATGAAAATAAATTGCTGTTATTGTTTTATTGATCCTATTTCTATGGTTAATTATAATTGATATACATACTACCTAATATACACTCACCTAATGGTATAAATTTGTTCCTACACAAATATTTAACCTTCTGATCTGTCTTCGAGACCGGCACGATCTCTTCATCCAGGTGAGTCTATCTTCATCAGGTTACTTCGAGATGTTCCTCTTGTCCAATTAGGACTTCCCTGCCAGAGGGGCTGGAAGCCAGGTCATTGTAATGCCACTGGTAATGACATTTAACGGAGATGTCACGGTCTCTTCGATCACCAGACCGCAGGAATATTAGTCGAAGTAGAAAGCACTTGAAATGGGAAAAATCCACGATACATTAATTCTCTAGTACACTTCCATCAGGACGACATGGCTTGAGCCCAAAAAACGGATTTTGAGCGAAGCGAAAAATCTATTTTTGGGTGAGATGGCCATGTCGTCCTGATGAACCCGCCCAACTGTTCCAGTTCAGCCTGCCAGGCCCCTCCCTGCTATACTGTATCGCGGAAGCCGGTAGAAAGCTGGACTTAGGAATGAGGACGGACGTGACGTCACACAGTATGGCGGACTGTTTGTTTACATTGCGAGTACCGTAACAGTAACAAAGGAGGGTAACTTTGGAACGGCTCCTCAGTTACCTCGCCACCTTTCCCCCTCGAAGCGTAAATGCTATGTGGGGTGCAGATAGCCATGTGGTGTGTTAATGCATGCATCCCCTGTTGATATACGATATCCTAGAGGGAAACCCTTAGGTTACTCGCACCAGAAGTTAGAATTCTGTGAAACCTTTAGTTTAATTCTCTGGGAATATCTACTGTAGTCATATATACCCTAAGGAAGCTACTGAAGGAACCTTCCATCAGGACGACATGGCCATCTCACCCAAAAAAAGATTTTTCGCTTCGCTCAAAATCCGTTTTCTTGTTATTTCTGATATATGTGTGCTGTAAATTAATACCTTTCAAAAATTTTATTGACCTGAGGGACAAAATATGTGGTCAGAGCTTTAATCGCAGCTTCACTTGTGTCATCGGTAGGTTGTAGCATCTTAACCACTTCCCGAACCTCTCTACTGGCTGTGTGCAGTAATAATACATTCTTCTGTGCATCTTTCATACTACCTAAAGCTTCAATGTAAATCTTAAATTCCTAACACCATTGTTGCCATCTTGGTGCCACAGAATTTGGTTCAGCAACACTTCTGAACTTCTCTGGATGTTCGATATCCAGAGGCATTTTGACTTCTTACCTGAATTAGGTTAGGTTAACGAAATCTACAAAATTAACTAAAAGTTAATTCTAAGCTAATTTCTATGATAATTTCACCTTTTGTGTGTTTGTGCAACCAACTTTAGTAGTTTTACACTTTTTGTTTTATGTAAACTATCATTGGCTTATGGTGAAATTTTACCACCTAATGCCTACTGGTAGCAAATTTCAATCCTACCTTACTTGTTCCTAACAAATAGATATATATGTAAGATGTTGGCTTCTTTCTTGACATTGAGCTTGAATGTAGAAATGTGTTGTAGCATTCCTCTGGTTTATTGCATTCCTGATGCATGGGGTTACATCTAGTTGTCCTCCTGCTGCATGGGGTTACCTCTTCTGGTTGGCTCTTCGTCTGCTGCTGCTTTTCTGGACGGGTTTTGTCTTGGATGTCGTCACCAAATATGTAATGTTTGGCCTACATCACACTTACTTGATATTAGCTCTCACCTGGAATGATAATAGTTAATTTGTTGAGAACTGTACCAACCGTGTGTCACACGATCATACATAAATTATTTTGTATATATTATGCTTGTATCTGCGCTCTTCCCTCGCACTAAAAAGAACCTGAATAATTATGTCTCCGGTTTTCCTCTGTAACATTGTCTGTCTTGTGAACATGAAAATGCCTGTTGCCTTGAGGTTTTGTATATAAAGGAGAGTGTTCGATAATAAAGTTACTTAGTTGATTGCTTCCTGCCTTTGAGTCGCAACCTTTCTCTCGGCCCGTCACATTGGTGACCCCGGAAGTCGACTCGCTCCCACCACCTTCCACTCCCACCCCCTCGCCCCTCCATCGTTGGTACTATGGCGGACTCTACGGCAGTTGGCGCCGCAGCCGCCCCATTCAAACTTTCATCGTTTGCCAGCGGAGAGGCGTTTGCTTGGTTTCAGCGCGCAGAAGTCCAGTATCGCATCAGTGGCGTGACTCGCTCAACCACCAAAGCAGATTATGTTCTCGCGGCGATACCCGAGGACACCTTTCCAGAAATATCCGACTGGCTTTGTGAACAAGGAGACACCCCAATAGCGTATGACACCCTCAAAACATACCTTCTGCAGCAGTACTCGCCGTCGCCAGCCGCCCGTATAGCAAAGCTTTTTCAGCTCTCGCAACAACCGTTGGGGGACCAAAGGGCTTCGCTTGCCCTCAGGGAAATGACCAGTATCACTCGCCTTCAACCTGCCGCAGACGGCTCTCCTCGTGAGGTGAACCTACTTCGTGCCGTTTGGATACGCCGTTTACCCGGACCTATACGCGCTGCCATACCCAATGTCGATAGTTTACCCATAAAGGACTTGATGACCAAAGCCGACGCCCTTATGGACAGCCACTTCAAGACCTCCATCAACGCCTCCACCCCTGACGAAGAGGATGCCTATTCAACGTCAACCGAAGCTGACATGAATGTCGTAGGACATACACGCCTACCCCATGACGTGCCGAAGCAGCGACAAAGCCGCCCACCACCCACCAATCGCTCGCGCCCCAACGAACGACTTCTACAGCCACTTATTACCTCCCATCCGCAGCAGTTTTGCTACTACCACTTCAGATTCGGGGCAACCGCAAAGAAATGTGCCAAGGATTGTCAGTGGCCAAAAAACGTGTAAGTAGGCCATCGCTCGTGGCGGTGGCCTCCCGTGTTTCTAATCTTTTCTTTTTACAGGATGCAGGAACGGGCGTGCGATTTTTGGTAGACACGGGTGCTTGTCGTTCTCTTTTGCCAAGGAAACTCTTCAAGGCACGATGTAGTCTGCCTACATCTGCCGACGTCCGCTTGGTAGCTGCCAACGGATCTGCGATACCCACCTACGGTTACGAGAACCTCACATTATCGTTCGGAAACGGTAAATTCAATTGGAAGTTTCTCGTTGCTGACGTCACATTGCCAATCCCACCGACGATTGGTCAACGCAGACTCGTACTTGTCGACACCTCTTCAACCCGCCCCCTCTAACCTCGCTCTCCACATTAGCGCACCCACAGATGCCTACGCCCACCTCCTCACGTGGTACCCGGAAGTTTTCCCTCCAGAACTTCGCCAAACGCCCACGGTTCCTGCCAAGCACGGTATTTATCACCATATCAAGACGACGGGACCCCCAGTCTTCGCAAAATTCAGACGTCTGGCTCCGGAACGATTGGCAGCCGGCACACAAACGTTCGCCGAAATGGAGGAAATGGGCCTTTGACAAAAGGCCTCCAGCCCATGGTCGTCACCCTTACACATCGTTCTGAAGAAAAACGGCTCCCTCCGTCCGTGCGGGGATTACAGGCGCCTGAACATGCAAACAGAACCGGATCACTAACCCCTCCCAAACATTGCCGACGTGACCTCCTACCTGCACAAAGCGAAGGTTTTCTCTACGCTCGACCTCCTGAAGGGGTATTATCAGGTGCCTATGAACCCCGGAAGACATCCCCAAGACTGCCATTACCACTCCGTTTGGTACATACACCTTCAATTACTCCTGTTTTGGCCTTCGTAATGCTGGGGCCACATTTCAACGTCTCATGGATGGCATCTTAGGGGACCTCCCTTTCTGTGTATGTTATGTGGATGACATACTTGTGTTCTCCTCCTCAAAAGAGGAACACCTCCGTCACCTGCGCATCGTGCTCGACCGCCTGCAACAAAACGGCCTTGTAGTCCGGTACGACAAGTGTACCTTTGGCGCCAACGAAGTGTCGTTCTTAGGGCACCGCATCACTCCTGAAGGAGTCCATCCCCTCCCTGAGAAGGTAGCAGCCGTTCAGAACTTCCCCGCGCCCTCGACCGTCAAAGCTCTGCAGGAATTCTTGGGCATGATCAACTATTATCACCGTTTTCTGCCAGCCATTGCCACCACTCTTGCTCCCCTCTACGCCTCCCTCAAGGGCAAGCCAAAGGACCTGAAGTGGGGTCCCCTTCAAGAAACAGCCTTCTGCAATGCAAAGAAGGCCCTATCAACTGCTGCGGCTCTCACTTTTCCTATCCCACACGCCCCTCTCCTTCTCTCCACCGATGCCAGCGACGTCGCTATTGGTGCAGTACTCGAGCAGGTGGTCAACGGCTCGCCCCGCCCATTGGCCTTCTTCAGCAGAAAACTGTCCAAGGCAGAATCGGGTTATTCTACCTTCGATCGAGAATTGCTGGCGGTGCACTTGGCTGTCCGTCACTTTCGCCATTTCTTAGAAGGTACGCCCTTCGTCATTTGCACAGACCACATGCCTCTGGTGCACGCCTTCACTCGACAGTCTGACGCCTGGTCCGCCCGTCAACGCCTACATCTCTCCGCCGTGGCTGAATACAATTGCACCCTTCAATACGTCCCTGGGAAAATAAATCCCGTTGCCGATGCCCTGTCAAGAAACACGTTGGCTGCCGTTCAACTGGGATTGGACTACAACGCCCTGGCTGAAGCCCAACGACAGGATCCAGAGTATCAAGCATGTAGGACATCCTGCACGTCCCTCTGTTGGGAAGACTTTCCCCTCGAAGACTCCAACACCACCCTCCTCTGTGACGTCAGTACTGGTAGACCGCGACCTTGGATTCCTGCTCCCATGCGACGGCAGGTGTTTGATTTCATTCACGGCCTTTCACATCCCTCGTGCCGTTCTACTGCACAGCTGCTGAAGGCAAAGTTCATTTGGCACGGCATTTCTAAGGATGCTAAGGATTGGGTCCGCGCCTGTACTTCTTGCCAAACTTCCAAAGTACATCGACACACAGATTCAGGAGTGGGCACCTTTCCTCAACCTCAGCGTCGTTTCGCACACATTCACGTCGACGTTGTAGGCCCCCTACCCACATCACAAGGACATCGTTACCTTTTTACCGTCATCGACCGCTCCACTCGTTGGCCTGAAGCCATTCCCATGGAAACTGCAACGTCCGCCTCATGTACATCTGCCTTACTCTCTGGATGGATTTCAAGATTTGGTATCCCTGAGCATATTACTTCTGACAGGGGAACCACTTTCATCTCTCAATTGTGGACATCATTAGCGAATCTCCTGGGCATCACCCTACATCAGACAACGGCCTACAACCCCGCTGCCAATGGAATGGTTGAACGTTTTCATAGCACCCTCAAAGCAGCTTTGATGTCCCGCTGCAAGGATTGCAACTGGTTTACTCAGCTTCCCTGGGTCCTCCTGGGACTAAGGACCACTCCTAAAGACGCCCTCGACGTCTTGGCAGCTGAAATGGTGTATGATGACCCGTTGGTCGTCCCTGCCTAATTTTTTCTTCTACAACCTCCTCCGACGATCTCCAGCGCATACGTCACGTCGTGGGAAAATTTACTCCGTGCCGCCAGACTTACAAGCCCCCAGCGAAGCATCACATACCAACCGCTAACGCCCCCTTACACGGGCCCTTTCCTTGTGATCCGACGCAGTCCGAAAGCATTCCTACTAAACATTCGTGGCAAAGAAGACTGGGTCTCCGTTGATCGTCTAAAACCTGCTTATCTTCTGCCAGATGACCCGCCTACAGTTCGCCTCTCTAGATCAGGGCGCCCTATTTAACATGTACAGTATGTCATTTTTAGGGGGGGAGCCATGTACCAACAGTGTGTCACACGATCGTACATAAATTATTTTGTATATATTATGCTTGTATCTGCGCTCTTCCCTCGCTCTAAAAAGAACCTGAATAATCATGTCTCCGGTTTTCCTCTGTAACATTGTCTGTCTTGTGAACATGAAAATGCCTGTTGCCTTGAGGTTTTGTATATAAAGGAGAGTGTTCTATAATAAAGTTACTCAGTTGATTGCTTCCTGCCTTTGAGTCGCAACCTTTCTCTCGGCCCGTCACAGAACGTTCCTATCCCAGTATCTTCTCCAAATATGTAATGTTTGGCCTACATCACACTAATTTGATATCAGCTCACTCACCTGGAACAAGAAAAGTTAATTTATTGAGAATGTTCCTATCCCATCATCTTAGCCAACTTGTCTTTTGGGTAGATGGGATATAATCAGAGACTTCTTATTAAAATATGTTTAATTTCGCTCAGGCTTACATCTATGATCTTCTCTAACAGACTTGTGACTCTTGAGTGAGAATATGCAAACAAAACTTGTACACAACAATACAAAATAACAAATGAGCATCACTCTATAAAAGATTAGATCCTACTACAGCAAAAAAAACAAGAAGAATCACATCCTAAATCTAGGACAATTAATTAATGATTAAATCCTTCATAACATATGCTACTTCACTTATTCTGTATGTCTAAACATGTTCTATCAATGCAATACTGTGCAACATTACTCTTAATACTTGTAGCGTATATAGTATTACAGTACAAAATACATAACAATCATCTCTGTCTTTCTTCTATTTATCTTGAGCCCAAATGTCTACACATGAGAAAGACATTGCTAGTATAATAGATTCTTGTCTGCTGACTAATAGAAAAGGAAGATATGGGAGCTCTAATTACAGGTGAGCCACCTCACTTCTATACTCAGACAGGTATTTTGCCATGCAGTTTTCTATAGAAAGCCCTAATTGTCTAGGTAACTTTCATTGAAGAACACTGGATGACTGGTATATGTGTTCATGCACCATTATTAATTACAGCTAACAATGGCTCACCTGAATACAGATTACCTCACTGGTGCTTGGATAGAGATGACTGACATAGATCTAAAGAACTGATTGAAGTAGAAGGTAATGCAGACAAGTTCCAAATTGTCGATGATGCCATTGACATACTCAATGGAACTGTTCACACAGCTGAAATGCATTCCATTCCAGAAACGACAGGTCTGGTCTGTCGACGACCAGTCCCTTTGTGGTCACGAGAAATTCAGTTGTTCATATATCGACAAGAATTGCATTAACACTGTCCCACAAAAATCACACTGAACAGAATATTGTATCTTACAAGAAAGAGCACAATTTTGACGAGCAATTAAAGCAGCTCAGCGTGAGTCATAAAACAGAAATAAGAAAGCAGACTCTCTAGCAAAGGAGGCAATTCTTTGGTGTATTAGAAATAACTATATGGTACCTGCAAAATATATGTACCCTATAATTCAGTCTACACTTGGAAATTTTATGGGGAGTTGGAAAATCAGAAAATTAATGAAATTGTTAAGTTATCTCTCACATGGACAAATTTTGACACGCAAAGTTCGAGAATAATGTTATTCCAAATGAGAATTGGTCGCACCAGATTTATGTAGTATTTTTTTTTTATGAGTGGAGAACATCTGCCGTTTTGCAAAGATCGCTTAGTGACATTGATTGTTAACCTCTTTGGAAATTTCCAACCCTTAATCCCCAAGGGGTTATTTTTTTCCCAGCACATTTTGCAGTACATTTTTTTTAAATTGCTCTAACAGCCTTAATTTTTGTCATAGAGAGGTCAGGTTGGTCTCATTCTCTTGGAAAATGCCTGAATTTTTTCAAAAAATTATCAAAAATATGAAAAAAGAAAATTTCTGGGCTTGAACCTGTGCCGGCCAGTGAATAAGCTCCTATTAGCACTTATTCTTAGGTAATTTACTGCTAAATATACCAGAGAAAAAATGTAAAGGAGTGCTAGGATAACTAGCTCGCTCACCTAATGGTGTCGGTATGGAATTGGGCGTATAATCCAGAGGTCCCGCACTATTTAGATTCATCCACGACAAAGACCCCAATAGAGGAGAGCCGTTCAACCTCACTCGGCACCACCAACTCTGCATCGGCTCAGAACCCAACTCCTTTTTAGCACGCCTGTGTGGTAACCCGCTTGTTTGTGCTCTCGTGTTTTTGCCTTATTTTTCGCTGGATTATGGCTTCTACATCGGTTTCCCAGGAGACACCGTCTAAGTTAAGTACCAAGCTATGTTTTGCTGTGTTTTGAGCAATCTAGATCGTTTAATATTTAAATTATAGGAGTTTATTCTCTTCGATCATCTCGGTCTTGCTCGATTCCGCTTACGGTTGGTACTCCTGTTTTGAGAGCTTTTAGTTTCACTCGCGGTGTTACTAAGTGTATTATTTTTATTATTAGTTTAAATTTTTATATGTTTTATTGTGGATATTCATTATTTAGCGTTTAGAACCCTTGTGGTTCATATTTAGGGCCGATATCAGATTACGTATCGTAGATGGCTTGCCGACCTTCGTTACTATTCACAGGGCGGCAATTTTTATTATATAAGCCATCAGGTTGTTGTCCTTTGGGATTTATTCATTATTTCGCATGCCTTGCCCTAATTTTTTATGTGTATATTTATATATTTTTCAACGCTATTACTTTTATAATGAATATTTGTGCTTATTACTCCGTATGATCTGTTTTGGTAGTGTTTGGGGATCGTCAGTTGGTAGCCCTGCTGCTCCGTATCACGTGATCCTCCCCCAAGCTCCCCCTCTCGCTAGGTTGGTGGCTAGGCTTCTCTCCCCCCTCCCCTAGGGGACCGTTGCCTTCCCTCCTTTTAGAGGGGGTAGTTCAGTGTTTATGGACTTTGTCCTCCGGGTGTCCCGGCGGTTTCGTCTCTGTCTAGACGGGTTGGCCACCGGTCAACAGAGTAGGATCCCGGTGCACCCTATTTTATATTCACCTATCACACTTTTATTATGTTATACGAAACCCTCCGGGTTCGGTTTGTGGTTCTTATCTACGGTTCCGCCCCCCTCTTAATTTATAACAGTTACTATGATTATATATGACAGATCACTATCCCGGAGTTCCTATATGTATTAGTTTATGGATGTACTTTTATATCCCGGTCCGGGGCTTAACCTCGCTCCGGGAAATCAGACACCATGTGTGCTAATTCTTTGTTGCATCCTTCTTTATGATCCCGGCTCGACCGGAATGGATAGTTATACTCTAGTCTTAAGTTAGACTTATGTTTAGGCCCGGGTCCTCCGGACCCGCCCCTACTTAAGAGTATTACAGTTAAGCTCTAGTCTTAAGTTAGACTTATGTTTAGTCCCGGGTCCTCCGGACCCGCCCCTACTTAAGAGAATTACAGTTTCTCATATACTATTCTTTTTATAGATGGTGCATTGTCAGACGACGGCCTGTGCGGCTGTTCTTCACCAGCCTTGTGGCCATACTGTGTGTAGGTCTCACGCCCTCTGCGGAGTTCAGCTGGAAGACATCGTAGTCTGGCACCCTGATAATTGTATGGTCTGTTTTGACCTCATCACCACCCTTGGATCTGATTCGGTGAGTCCCGTTGGCTATGTTGCCTTTCTAATTATTTTACCTTTAATTGGTATACATACACTATTTAGTAAGATTTCTATGGTCTTGAAGGACCTCCGGGAATCTTCCTTTCTGTAATTGCCACTATTATTTCAGGCATCCCCGGAGCAGAAGACTGCGGCTCGGGCCACACTGAAAGTGTGGGTTGGGGGATTTGCCCGAAACGTGAAAGCAAAACAGCCTTACGTCCTTTCTGAAGACTACTGTGCTATGATCTACCCTAATGCCAAGTCTTCAGCCGCTGTGGCTAGGCATGTTGCGGCACCCATCATTGCCGACATTGATGCCACTATTTCGGGATTCATCGACCAGGAACAAGATCCGTTGGATGCTCCCGGAGATCTGGAAGACAATGTTGCCTCCTTGAACTTGGATGTGGAACCTATGTTGTTGGATGATCCGGATGCAGGTAGGGTGGTAAGTGAGGCAGGTGTTACCGGCGCTGAGATTCCTATCCTCAGCCCCGCTCTTTCTTCTTCATCTGATCTCTCTTCTTTCCATGGTTTTTCTGGGGACCGCGATTCGTCTCACCGATCTCACCCGGTTCCCCCCAAAGAGAAATTTAAATCCAGAACTTTGCCGAAAGCTCGTAAGCCCCACAAGGCTTCCCATGGTTCTAAACCAAATATAAACCCATCATCTAAGACTTCCGGCTCCTCCTCTAAGTCTCACGACCCGGGAGTACAATCCGCCACTTCGGCTCCTAACCCGGGCCTTTCCGAATCAGCCATGCTTCGCATTGTGTCGGAGATGCAATCCAAGATTGTGTCAGAAATGCAGGCCAAGATGGATACGATGTTTTCCAACATTGGTCAGAGACTTGGGGCATTAGAGCATGGTGCTCCGGAGCGAGTTCAAAGCTCTCTCATCCCGGATGCCTCTAAGCTTCCTCCGTTTACCAAGAATAACCCTTGGCGCATGGCTCTTCATTCCCCTTTCTCAGATGGGATGTTAACGTTGGAAGGTCTCGGTACTCGTCCACTAGAGGACTTTGAATTCTTTCCTCCTGGTCTCGCATTCCCGTTTCACGGTTATGCCAGGCTTACCGAGGAAGCTCTGGTTCGACTGGATAAGGTCCCTAAAGAGACCGTCATTTTCCCAAAGGAACAAGCCCAATCTGTTTGGGCTAGGTTTCTAAACGACATAGGTTGCACCAATACCATGTTGACGCCTCATAAAAGCTCTTTTACGATGTTCCTAATGGACAAGACTACCGTGACTCCATGCGTCACTAAGATCGCAGAGCTTGCTTTTCAATACGCTCTGGAGGAGAAGCCCTTGCCTCCCATCCGAGAGGTAGATCCGATCTCCCTCCTTCTTCCTTCGGATAATGAGTGTTGGGACAATGTCCATACCACCTTTACTTCCGGCAAGCTGACAGCGTACTGTGCGTCAGTAATCTTTAGTGAACGGCTTCCCCGTCTCCCGGAATCCCTTATTAAACAGGAGTATGATTCCCGCCTACGTGTTGGTCGAACCTTGAACTTGGCCACCTCTACGGAGTCGATAGCCTTAACTTATGATACTGAGAGTATCTTTAAGTCTCTCAATAAGGCTACTTTGCAGTCGTTGTACTTCGACTTATATGACTTCGCTCTTGCTAAACGTAGGTGCCGCAAACACGTCCTGGCTGAGGCAACTATTAGGCACGAACCGAATAAACTTATCCGGTCCTCTTGTTGGGGTCCAAATCTTTTCCCTGAGGATCTTGTGGAGGAAGTTTTGACGGAAGCTACAAGAGTTAATCAGAGCCTTAAAGCCCGTTGGGGTTTGACTCCTAAGCGGAAATATGATCCCGCAAGTTACCAAGCCCGTGGTAGGAAGAAGCTCCGCCCGTATACCTCCACTCAGTTCCGGCAACAGCAAAGTAGCTCGTCCGTTTTCCGGCAGCCTCTCCCACCATCTCCTGCTGTTCCTGCACAGCCTTCCACCTCTCAGGCTCCTTCTTCGGACGACTACGTCACCGTTCTGCTCCCTAAGAGCCAGCTTCCCGGTGCCTCCACCACCTCTCCAGCCTTCAACCGATCTTATGAAGCTCAAAACTCTTCCCAGGGCTATAACAGAGGTAGAGGCTACCACCGTGGTTCATACCAGAACAGAGGTAGGGGTAGATTCTTTCGCAAAGGAAAGAACTTCCGAGGCGGACGTGGAGGCAACTCCTCAAGCCAATACTGAGGTGCAGCGGGTAGGGGGGAGGCTTTATGCCTTCCGCAACAAATGGAGGTTCAGTCCCTGGGCTTTCAGTATCATCTCCAAGGGACTGGGGTGGAGTTGGATTCAAGGACCTCCTCCACCGAACAGATTTCATCAGCATTCCACTCCGGACCTAGTCGAGTTTGTCCAGGACCTGTTACAAAAGAACGCCATACAAGAAACGAAACACCTGAAGTTTCAGGGTCGGCTGTTCAGTGTCCCGAAGAAGGATTCGGACAAGAGAAGAGTGATTCTAGACCTATCCCTTCTCAACTTGTCCATTCAATGCGACAAGTTTCGAATGCTTACCGTCTCGCAGGTGCAGACCTTACTTCCCCGTGGGGCCGTCACCACCTCTATCGATCTTACAGACGCCTATTATCACGTCCCGATAGCGAGACACTTCCGTCCGTATCTAGGCTTCCGCCTAGGAAACAAAAATTACTCCTTCAAGGTGATGCCTTTCGGGCTCAACATCGCCCCAAGGATCTTCACAAAGTTAGCGGAAGTTGCTGTTCAGGAACTCAGAAATCAAGGGATTCAAGTCGTAGCCTATCTGGACGACTGGCTCATTTGGTCAGACACCTCCCAAAATTGCCTAAAAGCCACTCACAAAGTCATCCAATACCTTCAATCTCTAGGCTTTCAGATCAACTTCAAGAAGTCCCGTCTTCTTCCGAAATCAAAGTTCCAATGGCTCGGCCTGCAATGGGATCTTATATCTCACACTCTGTGTCTTCCCAAACCCAAGAGGTTAGAGATTGCAACGAACACCAAGCGTTTTCTCAAAGACAAAGTGAGTTCCAGACGACTCCAAGAGAGGATCCTAGGGTCCCTTCAATTCGCTTCAGTGACGGATCTACTTCTGAAAGCGAAGTTGAAAGATATCAATCGTGTCTGGCGTTCGAGGGCGAATCGGAAGCTCCGGGACAGGAATGTCCGCCTTCCTCCCATTCTCCGGGAAAGACTTCTACCTTGGACAAAGGCCAGCAATCTGTCAAAGTCAGTTCCTCTTCGATTTCCGCCTCTGAAGTTAATCATTCACACGGACGCATCCCTATCAGGTTGGGGAGGCTATTCTCAGCTCAAGAAAGTTCAAGGCCTTTGGTCTCCCTTATTCTGCCAATTTCACATCAATGTGCTGGAGGCCATGGCAGTTCTTCTAACCCTGAAACATCTCGCTCCATCCAAGAGACAACACCTTCGTCTGGTTCTCGACAGCGAAGTGGTGGTCCGCTGCCTCAACAGAGGCGGATCAAAATCAGGGCCTCTGAACCATGTTCTAGTAGCCATATTCTCCCTAGCAGCCTCGAACCGTTGGCATCTTTCAGCTGTCCACCTGGCGGGAGTCCGGAACGTAGTTGCAGACGCCTTGTCCCGGACCTCCCCTCTAGAATCAGAATGGTCACTCGATCTAAAGTCATTCCGGTGGATTCTCTCTCGGGTTCCGGGTCTCCAAGTGGACCTCTTCGCCACGGAGTCCAACCACAAATTGAGAGTATATGTGGCTCCCAATCTAGACCCTCAGGCCTACGCCACAGACGCCATGTCACAGAATTGGGACATCTGGGAAAGGATTTATCTCTTTCCCCCGGTGAATCTTTTACTGAAAGTCCTAGACAAACAGATCCTTCAAGGGACGAGTAGCCTTGGTCGCACCCAACTGGCCCAAGAGCAATTGGTACCCTCTCCTGCGAGAGTTGAGACTACATCCTCACCCGATACCCAATCCGGTTCTGTCTCAGATAGTACAAACACGCGTTGTGTACGCTTTCTCAAACATTCAGAGCGCCCTAACTTTATGGACTTCATGAAGTTTGCGGCCATGCATGGTGCCAATATCGATCCTCAAAACACCCTGTTCCTAGAATCAGATAAACGGGATTCCACCATCCGCCAATATGATTCTGCGGTTAAAAAGTTGGCTAAATTTCTGATAGACTCAGACGTACACTGTATGAACTTGAACCTTACAGTCACTTTCTTTAGAACTTTATTAGAATCAGGTCTGGCTGCCAATACTATCACCACTATTAAATCTGCTTTGAAAAAGATCTTCCTAGTGGGTTTTAACATAGACTTAACCGACTCTTTGTTAGCTTCAATTCCGAAAGCCTGTGCCAGACTGAAACCGGTTACTCGTCCTACCCCGGTTACCTGGTTCCTTAATGATGTGCTCAAATTGGCTTCTGATACCATTAACAGTTCTTGTGATTATATTCCCCTTCTCAGGAAAACACTTTTCCTTGTGAGTTTGGCTTCCGGGGCAAGAATTTCTGAACTGGCAGCTTTGTCAAGAGACCCGGGTCATATTGAGTTCCTTCCTTCGGGAGAGGTCCTTCTTTCACCTAACAAATTCTTTTTAGCTAAGAACGAAGACCCTCAGAACAGATGGTCCTCCTGGAAAATTGTTCCCCTCACGCAAGATCCGTCTCTGTGCCCTGTTACAACTCTTAAGTCTTATTTATCCCGGACCTCCTCTAACTCCTCCGGGCCTCTATTCGTTAGAGATCAAGGCGGTACCATTACCATTAAAGGGATCAGGCAACAAATTTTGTATTTTATTAAACAAGCTAGCCCTGACTCTTTTCCTCTGGCACATGATATTAGAGCAGTTGCTACTTCGGTGAACTTTTTTCACCACATGAATTTTACGGATCTTTCTAGGTATACAGGGTGGAAGTCACCGTCAGTGTTCAAAAAACACTATCTTAAACATTTGGAAGCCCTTAAATTTCCTACAGTAGCTGCAGGGAGCGTAGTTACCCCCAGGTAACTCACATGTTAATTCCTTGTCATTTTATCTCTCCCCCTTACCTGCCTCATTTATACCCTATTTGTATTCGTTGGTTTCGCACCTGATTACTATTACTCTATTTGTAAATTTTTGACTCCTGAGTATCTGTATATATCATCACTCACGGCATTATTATACCTTACCTTTTTTGTCAATTGTTCTACCAAGTGGATTTATGTTCTTTTTAAGGTACCCTTATAGCTGTTTTTGGCACTCATCTCTGATTAAAGTAACTTGTGTTTCCCTTATGTTTATGTTTTTTCCTTTATTTTGCAAGTTTGGTGACATTTCTCTTGTATATATTCACTGGCCGGCACAGGTTCAAGCCCAGAAAAGGGATTTTGACGTAGGAAAAATCTATTTCTGGGCGAGGGACCTGTGCCGCCCAGTGAACCCTCCCAGCTCCTCTCCCTTGGTGTCCCCAAACTTTGGGTGCTAAGGAGTTGGGTTCTGAGCCGATGCAGAGTTGGTGGTGCCGAGTGAGGTTGAACGGCTCTCCTCTATTGGGGTCTTTGTCGTGGATGAATCTAAATAGTGCGGGACCTCTGGATTATACGCCCAATTCCATACCGACACCATTAGGTGAGCGAGCTAGTTATCCTAGCACTCCTTCACATTTTTTCTCTGGTATATTTAGCAGTAAATTACCTAAGAATAAGTGCTAATAGGAGCTTATTCACTGGGCGGCACAGGTCCCTCGCCCAGAAATAGATTTTTCCTACGTCAAAATCCCTTTTATAGCATTTTTTTGCAAGGACGTACTGGTACGTCCATGGGGGTAAAGGGATGGGTTTTGTGAAACGTACCAGTACATCCTTTGGGGGTAAAAGGGTTAAGTACATATTGATTAGGTGTTCATGTCTTGACTGAGAGTTTGCACCATTTTCATAATTGTAAGGCTAGTAGTGGCATTTACATGCTATCAAATATTCTGGATTGCCTTTTCAAGTTTCTTGTGGAAGCTAATTTATTTAATAAGATTTATACATTGTTACATAAGGAATCTATAATTATTGTTTACTAATTTTGTTAGCATCCGTTACCTTTGCCGTTATGATGTCAAATATTTAATAATCAATCAGTCTTGATTACTAACATGATCAAACTTCCCAAATGGAGCTCTTACCTTACTAATTCCAAACTAATTCCACTGGGATTTGGGCTTGGAATACAGATACACCATCATTTTGGCTCTAGATTGCTGAATAATACATTGTAAAAACAGGGCTATTGTTCCTCATATGTAGAAGTCAAGAAAATTGTCAGGAGTGCAGCAGTTGGCCATGGGACTGATCTTTATCAGTTTTCTACCATGTCAATTCATACAACACAAGTGCTGATAACATAGATAGACCATAGCACTTGTACCATGGTCCACACTGGTACCTTTCATGATATGGGGATTATTGTTGCCTCAACATCAGGGGGCAGCCATACCCAACCACTTGTACCTAAAGAGAATATCACTAATGAGCAGATCATCACTGCAGAGCATTACTGATGCAAAGATAAGAGGCTTCATGTAATAATATGAAGCTGCTTACAGGACTAGCCAAGATGAACTTTGAGAAGGGAAATGACTTGTATATCCCTGATCCAACATCATGTTCTAACATGTTATGAAAAACATCTTTGTCATTGGAGGTATCTCACCCAAACTGAAATGGTATGGTGCAGATGATCCATAAAGGTCACCACCACAAGAAATCCTCAATCCCATTTCTACCTATGATAGACTTGCCCCCCTAATGTTCCCTCACCTATTAGCACAACACTCAGTTTTGTAGTGACCCAGGCTCAAAGATACCAGCTTTCCCCAATAATTACATTCGATCAATCATTATACTGGAAAGCGTTGCAGATTATGATGTCAGAGGAGGATTGTAAGGCTAGAAGTCAGAAGATAATTAAAACTCCATCATGCAGACTGTGCAAAAGTCTTTCAAGATGGAGAATCTCAAAAGGCAGACATAATCAAAGCAGGAGACTCGACTTGCTTAGACCCAGAAAGTTCTGTGCAAAATCTGCATCTAACTTTGTTTCTGTTCAAGTGAACAGTCTGCCTCCAACATCAGCTGCCGTGAAATTTCATGGTCTAAAAGTTCTCTATCTGATGCAAGAGTGAAAAGGTAAACATTGTGGTGGGCCATGTCCACTATGCAATTCAAATAATCATTCATTTTATATTGACTTGCATTATGTTGCTCTTATAGATATATACTGTAATACAGTAGTATAATACTTAGAAAACACAATAATCTCATTTTATCTATTACAAAGAACATAAGCAGTATGGATCCTACTAAATGGGAATGGACCTTGCAAGATAGTAAACTCATACCAGTTTTAACAGTCAAAGCTCCCGCCCCCAACTCACTTCTTAAACTCATAGGATGCCGCTGTAGTAGAGGGTGCAATATAAGAGTTTATCCTTGTCGCAAGTATGGACTAACCATATGTGGAGAGTGCAAGTGGACATCATGCTTAAATTCTCCACATATTGATGAGTTAGAAGTGTAAGAATAAACTCAAATATATATAAAGATTGAAAAGTTTATCACCGATTATTTCTCGTATATGCTTTAAATTCATCGGGCTGTTTTTCTTTGAAATGTGCATAACTGACCCAAAAAGTAGGAGGAATGTTGATGGTGTGTTTAGATTAAAATGCAATCCAATTTTATGTTTTTATTGATTTCTTAAAGACTACTGTACTTGCTGATAGAATGGAAATAATCGGTCCATGCAGCTGATAAAGGTGCTTGTAAGTAGCACTGAAATGTTTAGTACAAAAATTTAAAAATAAAAGATTTTTCTCAGGGAAGATTTTATTAGATTTTTGGTCGGATGTTTTTGGGACCTTAGTGAAGGGAACTTTGAAGACAGATCTTTTGTTGCATTTTTTGCAAGGTCATATGTATATATTTCTTAGATTTCTGGGTCGACCTGTGGCGCCCGGTGAAAAGGGGTCCTTCTAATACACTTTTCTGATAAAATCTTCCAATTATACCAGAGAAAGATAAAAGCATGGAATGCAGAGGTTACTACCCTCGCGCGAGCACCTTGTGGGTGTCGTGTATAAAGCAAAGGCGCGTGAAAGCCACTATTCACAGGCTGTCTTCCATTTAGTTAATTCCTTCGTCAAAGGGATGGGCCGATACAGAGGCACCAGCCAAGCTACCAGAGCCACGCCACCCACGCCCCGACGCGAGCGCCATCTGAACAACATCCTTCTAATTTGGACTTGCTAGAGTGTGTGTATATTGTTGTGCTCTCGGCTTTTTTCACTCTTGTGGATTTATTTCGTCATGACCGTAGCTTCATCTTCACTCATTCCAATGTTAAGTACCATAGTTTGTTTTGACAGCTTTTTGTAGTACCGGGCTTTTGTCATCTACTCAGTATAGTCTGTTTTATCACTACCGTCTGGGCCCGTCCGCGTCCTCGGCGGCCATTGTTTTTTCCCTTGTCTTGCTGGGAGTTCATCTTAGTCTTGCCCGTTTGGTACTCTGTCACTTAGGTTCTTGGTTAAGTCCCTGGCCTTATGCCTTTTTGAACCATCATTATTATTATCGTTATTAATTCCCATGGTACTTTTTGCTAGCAAGTCCAATCTGCGAACAAGAATAACGTTCTAGCTTTATTATAGTTTAGTACCCGCCCCCCGAGGCGTTCGTCAGTCGACTTTTTCCCTTTAATTTAGGTTTTAGCAGACGTTATTCTTCGTTCGTAGTCTTGTATTTGATGTTACAATTTTATTATTATACGCTTATATAGTGTTGTGTGCTTATTAGGTCCTGTTTTTGTAACCACGGGAGCGAGAGATTGGGGTTCCAGTTTTCTGTTCTCAGTCACGAGTTACCCCTTTCTCTCGTTTCCTTTCTTAACCTCAGGTGGGTGAGCGGATTTCCCGTTTTCCGTTTCGTGCGTTCAACGAGTTCTCCCTCCCCCACCTCTCCCTCTACGGGTGTATGATAGCTTACGAGTTATTTAGTTTATGGTTACTATTCAATAGTTAGCGTTATCTAATAGGTCCCGAGTTCCGTCCTCTCCCCGTTACGGCTTGGGAGTAGTTCTGAACATTTTTCCACTCCGCCTTGAGTTCTACTCCGCCATGAGGGATTCTCAATGAGTTTGGAACTATTGTTATATATTGTTTAAATACAACCCTCTGGGACGGCCTTCATATTGTTTAGATACGACCCTCCGGTGGCCCAATACGCTTAACAATTATTAGCCTTGGCCTTTAGCTACGGCTTGTGTTTTATAAATTTCACAATTGAATTATTATTCACAATTGAATTATTCAGGACCTTTCATTGACCTCCGGCTTCACCGGAGATCGCCAATACGCTTAACTATTATATTAGCCTTAGCCTTTAGCTATGGCTTGTGTTTTATATTTATTTTACGGGCCTGTCACTGCTTCCCCGACCCTCAGAGGTTCGGCAGATTGCTTTAGATTATTTATTCTTGTTTCATTATTATCCCTTGTATAATGATACAGTCCCATTGCCATTGCTCCGGCTCACTCCGGTGCAGGAACTTATATATTTAATGTATTTTAATATGGAGCTCCGGCTCTCACTCACTGAATTCCCTTAAGCACGCAGGTTGCATTACACTAAGCTCTGTTAGTAGATTTTTAATCCCTTACCAGAGTCTCTAGGAACATCCAGACTTATGTCTCCTTTCTTTTACAGAAGGTCCGTTGTACTGCCCAAGGATGCCCTGCCTCGTTCAACGACCCCGTTGGGCATGACCTCTGTCGGTCACACGCGCATTGCGCCATCTCCTTTATCCGGGAACCGGGACAAGCCTCTTATATGGTTTGGTTCCCGGATTTGTGCTCGCTCTGTTACGAGTTGTCCTCAATACTCCTGAACGATGATGTAAGTGGGTTTTCCTTTTGTTCCTTGTTTATCTTTTGCAGACATTAATTTGTCCATTAATATTACATACATGGTATATTTCGGAGAGCGATCCCTCTCCTGCATCACTAATCACTACAAATCTTTCAGGCCGATGATGACTCTCTTCGGTCAGCAAGGGCTGCTCTTCGTCCTTGGGTGTCGGGCTTCGGCAGGAATGCCCCGTCTGGCGCACCCTATCTCCTCGATGGAGACATGGCCTCCCGTCTCTTCCCAGGCTCGACAACTGCAGCAGTCTCTCCGGAAGTTGCTGCCCCCTTAATTGAAGAAGTCAGAGCAACCATTTTTGCGGAGGACGAACCCCTCTTACCGCTGGATGTGGCAGATCTAGATATAGACGTAGAACCCATGGACGAGCAGGTAAGTGGTGCCGAGTTGGTGGAAACCCTTTTCTCTCCTACTCCTCCTTCTACCTCTTCCTTTCTCGGTTTTGATAAGCCTAAGGCTTCTCCTCTGGATCCCTCTGTCCCCGTACGACCCAAGGTGAAGCCGCTACGTACTTATAAGTCTTCAGCTTTGCCAGTATCAACGTCACCGGTCCCCGGACCCTCGACGGCTCCTGATGTTCATATTGCTCCACGTAAAACCGCGACTCCTAAGAAGTCCAAGTCTACCAAATCCAAGACACCACCAACGGGTGGCTTTCAGGTACCCTTCTTCCCCGTCGAACTGGTCAGGGATATCGTCAGAGAACAAATTCAACATCAGTCTGGGGCGATGACAGAGATTAAGGATATGGTGGCTTCTCTGATCCGCTCCGGAACTCAGATTCCTCCTCCTTCAGCCCCAGACGCATCGAAGCTACCTCCCTTCGATAAAAACAATCCTTGGCGGTTTGCCTTGCATGCCCCATTCTTAGATGGTTCCCTAACTCTAGAGGGCATAGGCACCCGCCCTATAGAGGACCTGGAGTTCTACCCCCCGGGGCTAGAATTCCCATTCAATGGCTTCGTACGTTTAAAGGAGCATGTATTGGTCCGAATGGACAAGGTACCGAAGGAAACAGTGATATTTCCGAAAGAGCAGGCCCAGGCTATCTGGGCCAGAACTCTATCAGAGTGGGGGTGTATTAACTCCAAGCTCACCCCACACAAAGGTGCCTACACTATTTTTACGACGGCGGCCTCCACCTCTTTGCCGCTCATAGACAAAATCACAGAGCTGACAGTACAGGCCATCAAGGAAGGCTCTTCCATGCCGGCTCTCAAGGAAACGGACCCCACCTCATTGCTTATTCCGGGTACCTCTGCAACCTGGGACGACGTGTCTTCTACCTTCACAGTGGGGAAGCTAGACCCGGACTGTGCCTCTAATCTTTTCTCTGAGAAGCTCCCCAGATTACTAGAGAGTCTTCTCAAAACTGAGTTCGAGACCCGTAATAGACTAGCTAGGTCCCTCCACTCCATCACCTCCATAGAGTCCCTAGCATCGGTTTACCCAGAGGAAACATTGTTCAGAGTCGTCACAAAGAACCTGCTGCTGTCCTACCAAATAGACCTCCATGACTTCTGGTCGGCTCGAGTTAGTTGCAGGAAGTTCGTTCTGTCTGAGGCCTCCATCAGACATGAACCGAACAGGCTGATAGCGTCCTCCTGCTGGGGTAAGAACCTCTTCCCTCAGAACGAAGTTGATAAGGTTCTTCAGGACGCGGCGAGGGCAAACCAAAATTTGCAAGTAAGGTGGGTTCTCTCGACCAAAAGAAGGATCGAATCCCAGAAACAGACGTTCTTCAAGAAGAAGCAAAGATTTACTCCTTACAAGACGGTCCGGGGTAACTCGTCAACACAGTCTTCCTCTGCTTCGACTTCTCAACAACCGGCTCTCCCTCAGCAAGTAGTCTACCTCACTGCTCCCCCTGGTACACAGCCCAACCCCACTTGGATGTCCTCTCCTGCATACAACCCTACCTACGAATCCTCCGGTTCCTTTCGTGGACACCAGAGAGGAAGCTTCAGAGGTAGAGGACAGTTCCGTCAGCGAGGCGGACCTAAAGCAAGGGGTGCTCGTGGAGGGAGGGGACCTAGGTTCACTCCCTCCCAATGATGTCTTACCGGTAGGGGGGAGACTTTATCACTTCCGAGACCATTGGGCCTTCAGTCCATGGGCTCACAGCATAATATCCAAGGGCTTGGGGTGGAAATGGTCACAGGGATCTCCTCCTCCACCAGTGACCTTCCTCCAGAGACCCACTCCCATCCTGGAAGAGTACACTACAGAGTTACTCAAGAAGAAAGCGATCAAACGGGTTCGATCCCTGAAATTCCAAGGCTGCCTGTTTACAGTCCCGAAGAAAGACTCGTCGGTGTTGAGGATAGTTCTGGACTTGTCGAAACTAAACTCTTACATCCTCTGCGACAAGTTCTGTATGCTGACTATCTCTCAGGTACGAACCTTACTTCCCCGTGGGGCCGTCACCACATCTATCAATCTTACCAACGCCTATTATCATGTCCCAGTAGCTCGAAACTTCTCTCCTTACCTAGGCTTCCGTCTCGGCAAGAAAGCCTTTGCATTCAAGGTCATGCCCTTCGGTCTCAGCATTGCCCCCAGGATATTCACGAAACTGGGAGAGACGGTGCTTGAACAACTCAGAAACCAAGGGATACAGATCATCGCCTATCTGGACGATTGGCTCATTTGGGCCCAGTCGACCCAGGAATGCAACAGAGCTACGTCGAAGGTAATTCACTTTCTCGCCAAACTGGGATTCCAAGTCAATCTCCGAAAGTCTCGCCTACAACCATCAGGCCACTTCGAATGGTTAGGCATCCGGTGGGACCTTTCAAAGCACAGGCTCTCCCTTCCTCCCAAGAAGGTAAGGGAGATAGCTTCCAAGGTCAGGAACTTTCTCAAGCACAAACAGGTGTCCAGAAGGGCTCTAGAACGCATCCTCGACCTTCTCCAATTTGCCTCACTGACCGATCTCCTATTAAAAGCCAAACTCAAAGACATCAATCGAGTTTGGAGAAAGAGAGCGACAGTACCTTTGAGAGACAAGATCTCGAAGATCCCCTCTTGTCTTAAAAATGAGACTACGACCATGGTCCGAACGGAGGAACCTCTCCAAATCGGTTCCTCTACAGTTCCCCTCTCCACAAGTGACAATTCATACCGACGCGTCTCTGAGTGGAAGGGGGGGGGTTACTCCCAACATCAGATGTTTCAGGGCTCTTGGTCGCCCGCCATGAAGCAGTTCCATATCAATGTTCTCGAAGCCATGGCAGTGTTCTTGACCCTGAAGAGAATCTCTCCTCCGAGGTCGACCCACATCAGAGTGGTCTCAGACAGCACAGCAGTAGTTCACTGCCTCAACAGAGGGGGATCCAAGTCACCCAACCTGAATCAGATCCTGGTCACTATCTTCGCCTTGGCAGCCGACAAAAACTGGTTCCTGTCAGCAACTCACCTAGCAGGAGTCCAGAATGTGATAGCAGACTCATTATCCAGGACAAAACCACTGGAATCAGAATGGTCCCTAGACATGCACTCCTTCCGGTGGATACTCAGGCTGGTTCCAGGTCTCCAGGTAGATCTATTCGCGACCCAACTCAATCACAAACTCCCCTGTTATGTGACCCCGAACCTGGACCCTCAGGCTTATGCCATGGACGCATTAACCCTGGATTGGAACCATTGGCAGAAGATCTACTTATTCCCACCAGTGAATCTTCTACTGAAAGTCTTACACAAACTCCGCTCCTTCCACGGGGCAGTGGCCTTAGTAGCACCTCACTGGCCAAAGAGCAGTTGGTTTCCTCTCCTCCTCGAGTTGAAGCTCCGTCCCTTCCGGATCCCATTCCCCAAACTGACCCAAGTGGTCCAAACTTGGACTGTGTCAGATTCCTCAAGGATAGCCAAAACCCTAACTTTGTGGATTTCATGAAGTTTGCGGCTCGAAAGGATGCGAACATCGACCCGGATAACGTCCTCTTTATAGAATCAGACAAAAGGGACTCTACGATTCGCCAGTATGATTCGGCAGTTAAGAAACTAGCAGATTTCTTAAAGAATTCAGACCATACTGTTATGAATCCTAATTTAGCCATCTCCTTCTTTAGGTCCATATTTGACAAAGGCCTAGCAGCTAGCACTATAACCACCATTAAGTCAGCTTTGAAGAAGGTCTTCCTGGTTGGGTTTAACATTAACCTGGTGGATTCTTATTTCTCATCTATTCCAAAAGCATGTGCTAGGCTTTGACCTTCGGTTCGCCCACAAAAGGTCTCTTGGTCTCTGAATGATGTCCTCAGACTTGCATCAGACACGGACAACGAATCCTGCTCCTATATCACTCTTCTTAGGAAGACTTTATTTCTAACAGCTTTGGCCTCGGGGGCTAGAATCTCAGAACTAGCAGCTCCCTCACGAAACTCGGAAAACATCGATTTCCTCCCCTCAGGTGAAGTACTTCTTTCTCCACAGCTAAAAATAAGGACCCCCAAAATAGGTGGTCCCCTTGGAAGATTATTCCTCTTCTCCAAGATACTTCTCTATGTCCAGTCACTACTCTCAGGGCCTTTTTAGCTAGGACTGCTACCCGATCGTCTGGCCCCTTGTTTATCAGAGAACAAGGAGGTACCATTTCCATTCAAGGTATTAGGCAACAGATCCTATACTTCATTAAACAAGCCAATCCGGGATCATTTCCCCATGCTCATGATATCCGGTAGCTACCTCCATCAATTATTTCCAAAATATGGATTTTGATGACCTTAAAAAGTACTCGGGTTGGAAATCTCCTATGGTCTTCAAACGCCGCTATCTAAAGAACTTACAGGCCCTTAAATACCCAACGGTTGCAGCTGGGAGCCGTATCTCTCCCCAGTGATCTCTTGTTCTTCCTTTCATCCATCTCTTTTCTTCTCCCTCCTACCCGCCACTCGCACCACGATGCCACTTCCTTGGTGGTTCGTTAGCCCTAGTTTATTACATATTAGGTTAAGATGATTTTAACTTTTAATGTGTTTACCGTAATTTAGTGTTGGGATATTCTTAGCCATGTCAGTTTTGTTGCTTGTTGTGCTCTGATACTCGGAGACTTCCTTGTTATCATGTTTGTTTAGCCTTACGCTCACTATGTCCTGTGACTAGTTTATGATTCATGCTTACTTACCTTAATATAATATATGGTTTTCCTTACATGGTGTTTTTTCTCTCCCCTCATTACTAATTATTATTGGGCTTGGAAGGCATTCTCTGGTACATTTTCACCGGCCGCCACAGGTCGACCCAGAAAAGGGATTTTGACGAAGGAAAAATCTATTTCTGGGGAGAGACCTGTGGTGCCCGGTGAAACCCTTCCCTATTCTTTTGCACGATCCCACCCTTTCCTTTCCAAGCCATCATGTCCAAATTAGAAGGATGTTGTTCAGATGGCGCTCGCGTCGGGGCGTGGGTGGCGTGGCTCTGGTAGCTTGGCTGGTGCCTCTGTATCGGCCCATCCCTTTGACGAAGGAATTAACTAAATGGAAGACAGCCTGTGAATAGTGGCTTTCACGCGCCTTTGCTTTATACACGACACCCACAAGGTGCTCGCGCGAGGGTAGTAACCTCTGCATTCCATGCTTTTATCTTTCTCTGGTATAATTGGAAGATTTTATCAGAAAAGTGTATTAGAAGGACCCCTTTTCACCGGGCGCCACAGGTCTCTCCCCAGAAATAGATTTTTCCTTCGTCAAAATCCCTTAAGTTTGCCTTAATATTTCCACATCCCAGATCAGAAAATGGATGAAAGCATTTCAGCAGAAAACATTTTTCTTTGTTCCAGTAATGTCATTTTTTGTTATTTGGATAAAACTAAAAGTAATTTGTTTCAGTTGTTTATTAGGATTCCTAATTGTGCTTTATCCAAAAATGCATTGACATTCATAGTTTCAAGTTTCATTACAGGAACTCACAAAGAAAGGCTTGAAAATGAAGTTAGTGTACTTTCTATTAATAGTGTTGCTACTTCCTGTAATTTTTGTAGAAATCTTTCTTTGGGAAGAGTTTTAGTAGCAACTCAGTGGCATACCAATTCAGTTTTCACTGGACATCATAAAGAATCCTGGTTTGCTTATGATTGCTAGGCTCTGAGCCCAGCCCCATAGTGGGTGCAGAGCTGTTGGCTAATTAATTTTTAGTTTAATTGAATTGTAACTCTTATCTATAAATCTATGGGGTTTTAATTTAATAATGAATTTGGAATCAGTCAAAAGTATCATTTAAATCAAGAACTATTAATTGTAGACAATATAGTCTGATATTATAAATATCTGTAGCTTACATAAACAATCTAGAGTCCCATATTTCAAACTGTATTTTGAGATGGTATGTTGGAAGTAATCCAGACTAGTAATCTTAACCATGGTATATTGCTTTTACTTAAAATCCTCATATCTCTTTCCTTCACTGGTGCCCAACTGACCCTACAGCAGAGTGTGGGATTCAGCAATATTAACATCAGGGAAGGTTCCTAGAAATAAATGGAAGTTTAGTAATAACATTTCTTATTTCTATACTCACCTAATGTTCATGTACTATACATACCCACCTCCTCTCACCAACTCATGGTTTCAAGAGGATAGAGATAATTTTGACTTTGAAACTGAATGGGCAAATAGAGATTGGCGCATCAGTTATGGGCTACTAACCACCTACTGCTAGAGAGTTTCAATCCTTTACTAAGAACATGTGTTTATTAAAGGGAAAAAATGGGAAAACTTTCAAAATTTTATGGGTAAATGTTGATTAAACCAAGCTTCAGTAGAAGCAATATAAACATCATTACATCAGGTGAGTATAGAAATTAGTGAAAATTTTTTTGTTATAGATATCATTCAAGGTAATTTTATATACAAAACTAGAACAGAAAATGGGGATCCTTAGTAGTTTTGTTTTGTCCTGAGGATTAAATATGCTTTATAAAGATTTAGTAAAATATTTTTATTAGTGTATTTATCTACAGTATAAAGAATGTCAGATTTGGGTTTTACTAATTTGCTTTAAATATAAGGAATATATTTTTGTTTCTATTTGTCCATATTTATTCCTGCTTATATATATCACAATAAATTGGGCTATAGTCAATTGTTTCTAGATTTATGTTAAAATTTAATTAATTACTTATTTCAGGCACAATATATCTTTTAGCAAAAGCCTACATGATATATAAGGACAAGAAATATTTAGATTCTTGTTTGAAATGTGGTGAAATCACATGGCATAAAGGTCTACTAAAAAAGGGTCCTGGTGAGTACTGATTTTTACGTATTTTTTATATTTATCTTTTTTAAATATGTATGTAATGAATGAATAAAGAAAAGAAAATGGGGTTGAGTATAACCTTGAGTAAAAAAAGAAAATACTATAGCAGACGGTTTGAGAAAGATAGTGTCCTCAACATATAATGAAAGAGGTTTCACCAATAAATGGAAGACTGAAATCTAAGATCGGCAGTAAAATAGTAACAGATGTCAGTCACAGTATTCTTAAGCTTCCTGTAAAGCAAAAGTACATTTAGCTGTCAGCAAGACGAGGCAAGTAAGCAAGGGAAAATTAGAAACAAACTTAATTGCAAATTACTGTACTAAACTGCGAAGGTAGATTCATCCACATTTTTATTTTGGAAAACATGAATATATTTTTTTCCTTGAAATCAGCATTTTTGTAAGCAAGGGTAATAATAATTAAAAGCTTAAGATAACACTGATCCATCTTGTAATCTCATGAATATAAAATGATATTTATTCATCTTGTGTCACACGTCAGCATGCAAGCTCGTGAAAATGCCCCTCTGATGGTCCAGCATTTTGTTGAAGTAGAGGGGCTTCAGAGTATCAATGGTGGTCTGGGCAATGGCAGTGGGGTGATTTATCTACCCTGGCAGGTTCAGACATACCACTAAGGCCAGGTCTGAGGGAACAAACCAAGACTGGGCCCCTATAAGCCTTCTTCTTTAGTTCAGTTTTTCTCTTCTTGCTCTATTGGGATTTAGTTGATGACCACTGTAAGAACATTGACCAAGTTCTGTATACACTTCAAATTTAGAAACCCTCACCCTCTGGAGGACCCATTGGGTGCAGAATTTGTCTGTTAGGAGTCAGGCTCCAGTGATCCTGTTCAAGTCTTTCATATTTGTGGGTAATGGGTGCTGCCAGGCATTGGAGTTGACAGTGGGATGTGTATTTACCCCCACTGACCAGTGTATGCCCACCTAAAGAGAGTCTGCCCCTCTCTAATAGTGGACTTGCCCCACTGAAACCCCTTTCCATGTTGAGCCACATGGGCTAAGAGGACTGACATCCTTTGTTAAGTGGTGTATAACTCTGGCTTGCTGTTTCTCTACCACTAATCCCTTTGATGATGTCCTGAAAAATATGGACATGAATTTCGGTACTGTCAACTCTATCTCGAATTATAATATAGTAATGGTAGAACCCTACTCATGTCATGTAAAGAGTAACTTCAAGAAAGTTTAAAAGAAGAAAGAAAGAGTAGAAAATAATGAAAACAGAAAAATATAGAAAAACGGAAGTTTTACATGGCCATTATGAAGTAGTGAACTAAAAAAATCCTAATTCTTTTGAATTGGAAAATGGAAGACATGTACATATGAATGTATACGCAAAAGCCAGTAGGAAATAATAAAAAGCTTTAGTACCAAGCGCTTTCGTGCATTTTAATACACTTCTTCTGAAGAAGTGTATTAAAATGCACGAAAGCGCTTGGTACTAAAGCTTTTTATTATTTCCTACTGGCTTTTGCGTATACCAAGTCACGTGATCCTTGTGGCAGTAAAGCAATATGAATGTATTTAGAGCAAATATGGAGATAGTATAAATATGTTTAGGTCACACAAAAGTCCTCCAGGGAAATGATAGTCTTTAAATGTAGACATTTTCCCCAATGCAAAATGAAAAATTAGAATAAATTTCAACCTTAGACGGCCATAGTGTGAAATGCTTTTTGCACCCATTTTTAACGAGGGTAATGGTTTAATATATGCTCCAGAATGACTACAAATAGATGAAAAGGAAATTGAGGATGAACTGAAAAGTAAAGGAGTAGTTAATATAGTTAGAAAGAGAAAAGGAGTTGGAGCTTTGAAGGTGAAACACATCCCTTCACCTATGCGATGTTACCATTGACAAATTTATGGCCATCTAAGCCGAGAGCGTAAGGAAAAATTAAATGATAAGCCAGCTATTTGTGCCGACTTTGAAAATAGTCACAGTATGTACTGAAAATTCACGTTGTATTCACTGTGGGGAAGCATATCCAGCAACTTCTAAAAGTTAGCAAAATTCATTTTTGGAAAGGAATCAAGGGTATGAGAACTATTGAAATGGTTACTTTTAACGAGGCCTGTAAAAGAGCTCTTGAGAAGCAGATAAGGCCAGGGCAACCTTTTTCATTGGTTCTGAAGAAAAATTTCCCAAAATGCACTTATGAAAATAACCCCAGTTCCAATACTAAAGATATTTAAAGTAGTTTCACAAGAGGAAAATCCTATTTTAGATTCAGATCAGGAAAATTTAGAAAACTCAAAAACAGATACCTAAAGAATAGAAAGTTATTCAAAACCATCCTGATTGAAAGAAAGCTCAGACCTGCTTTAAGAACAAAATGAAATGAATCCAAAACAATCTCAATCATTAGAAAAGTAGTAAGTCTAGTAAAAATTATCATGAATAATGAATCAAGTTCATTATCAGATATTACCAACATAGAAGACGGTTCGTTACCTAAAACTGTCAAGTCATCTTAAAGATTATAAGAAAAGAGAAAGTATACAGGAAGGAAGACCACAAGGAAATTTTGATAAAGACTCAACATTAAGAACTCTTTCCACAAGAAATGCCTCAAAGGTAAAATGATTAGATAAAAATGAACCATATTTTGTACTTATGGATATGAATCTCTTGATTCTTCAATGAGATTGGCAAGGCTTAGATCTAAATATGAATATTTAAAAATACTCATCAAGGAAAATTTAACTATCACCATATCCTTAAAGGAAATAATGTTAGCCAAAACAAATTATGTCCCAAGTAAAGAAGTCCAGGAAGATGAAGGTAGACATGGTGGGAGTGCATTACTGATGTTATGAGATGTCATCCATAAAGAGATTCAACTACAAACAAATCTTAAAGCTGATATACTACAAATGCTTTTAAAAACTGGCATACACCATCTGTTCAATGTATTAGCAACCCAAATGAGTTGACCGATACCTGAAATAAAAACTTGATAATTCAATACCCCCGCTTCCTAAACCTTCTTCACTCTTAGGAGATTTTAATATGAGACATCCTAAATTGGGAGATATTATTTGTAATTCCCAAGGGTAATTTAATTTTTTTCTTTCAGTGAAGAGGATCTTGCTGTTTCGAATACTGGAGTACCGACACAATTTCACATACAAAATGGAACCCTTACCTCTTTAGATATCTCCATGCAATTATTATTTCCTTTGTTATAAGAAATCTAGAGCAAATTTTCAATGCCAAATCAAACAGGTTAAGTGTCAGTCTTAGATAAATTTTAATTCCAAAATTATTTGGAAGACTAATTTAAGGGAAGTTTGGGTAAAAATAGGGAAGATCAGTGGAAAATGCATATTGTTACCATCACCTGTAATTGCACAGGTCAAATGTTACAAAATCTAGAGGATGTTAGTGAAGCATTTGCAGATATTTTTTTTATTAATCCTGCAAAAAAATTCTACATCTATGTATTACCTACGATGCATTCAAGAAGAGAGTCACCCATTCAACTTGGGGCTGTAAGAATGGAATAATGTAATTTGGCTTTTAGTATGAAAGAACTTTTGTCAGCCTTATCTACATGTAATGTTTCAGCTCCTGGAATTGATACTATCACCTATTCAGTGATATTTACCCATAGAAACTGAATTAGTTTTTCTCAATCTCATCAATAGAATTTGAAAAGAGCTTATTCCCAAATATTTAGAGTATTGCTATCATTTTAGCCTTTTGGAAATCTAGAAACGATGGTAAAATCATGACCAACTATTACCTGATTGCATTAACATCTTGTTTACGTAAATTAATGAAAAAGATGGTAAAATTTTTATTGGTATGGGTTTTAGAACAGAAAGTACTTATTAGCTCCTCACAATATGGATTCCAAGACTTGCGATCCTCCACTGACGTTTTAGTTTAGTGAAACTCTTGCCATAAAAAAATTGCATATCCATTTTTTTTTACTTGAAGGTATACGATACTACCTAGAGACATTGTATTCTTCGAACTATTCATGAAATTGGACTAAGAGGTGAACTTCCAATGTTTGTTAGATCTTTCCTGAATAACCTCCAGTTTAAAGTAAGAGTAGGCAATATATTTTCAGCAATTCATAATCAAGAAGGTATTCCACAAGGCAGTGTCCTCAGTGTAACATTATTTGTATTACTGCATTCATAAATGGCATTACAGTATTTATGCAATCCCTCATGAAGTCATGCACACTTTTGTTGACCACTATTTGATCTCATTTCTAGCATCAGGAATTGATGTTGCCAAAAGAAAGATTCAGCTAACTATTAATCGAATAGCAGAATGGCCTGCCAAATGAGGATATAAGTTTTCATCTTTAAAAACTGTGGCTATGCATTTTTGCCACAGAAGGGGTGTTCAATCCTATCCTGACTTACACATGTATGGGAAAAGAATTACTTGCAAAGAGGAAACATTCTTTATAGGATTGCTTTTTGACAGTATAGTAAATTAACATGGGTTCCTCATATAAATTTTTTTAAAGTGAAATGTATTCAGTCTCTATATGGGTATGAAATATATACCTTAGCAACAAAAATGATATTTTAATTATAAAATAAATTTTTGAATATACTTACCCGGTGAATATATAATAGCTGCAACTCTGTTGCTCGACAGACAAAAAACAGTAAAAACTCGCCAGCGATCGCTATACAGGTTGCGGGTGTGCCCACCAGCTCCAACTGTCGGCCAGATACCACTCTCGATGTAAACAAAGACTCAATTTCTTCTCATCCCACTGCGTCTCTATTGGGGAGGAAGGGAGGGTCGTTTAATTTATATATTCACCGGGTAAGTATATTCAAAAATTTATTTTATAATTAAAATATCATTTTTAAATATTTAACTTAGCCGGTGAATATATAATAGCTGATTCACACCCAGGGTGGTGGGTAGAGACCAGTTAAATATGTTTACATCGTATAAGCTAAGAGTTTTTTATTTCATTTTGACAGTTATCAATATAACAAAACCAAAATAAATAGGTACCTGGTAAGGAAGTCGACTTAGACGATTACTCTGCCTTGTTAGTACGTCTTCCTTACGGAGCCCCGCGATCCTCTTAGGATGCTGACAGACCCCCAGGAGCTGAAGTATCAAGGGCTGCAACCCATACAACAGGACCTCATCAAACCCCTAATCTGGGCGCTCTCAAGAAATGACTTTGACCACCCGCCAAATCAACCAGGATGCGAAAGGCTTCTTAGCCTTCCGGACAACCCATAAAAACATTAAAACATTTCAAGAGACAGATTAAAAGGATATGGAATTAGGGAATTGTAGTGGTTGAGCCCTCACCCACTACTGCACTCGCTGCTACGAATGGTCCCAGTGTGTAGCAGTTCTCGTAAAGAGACTGGACATCTTTTAAGTAACATGACGCGAACACTGACTTGCTTCTCCAATAGGTTGCGTCCATGATACTTTGCAGAGATCTATTTTGCTTAAAGGCCACGGAAGTTGCTACAGCTCTAACCTCGTGCGTCTTAACCTTAAGCAAAGATCGGTCTTCCTCACTCAAGTGTGAATGAGCTTCTCGTATTAACAATCTGATAAAACATGACAAAGCATTCTTTGACATAGGCAAGGATGGTTTCTTAACCGAACACCATAACGCTTCAGATTGGCCTCGTAAAGGTTTAGTACGAGCTAAGTAGAACTTAAGAGCTCTAACAGGGCATAAGACTCTTTCTAGTTCATTGCCTACGATCTCCGATAAGCTGGGAATATTGAAAGATTTAGGCCAAGGACGAGAAGGTAGCTCATTTTTGGCTAGAAAACCAAGTTGCAGAGAACAAGTGGCTTTTTCTGACGAAAATCCGATGTTCTTGCTGAAGGCATGAATCTCACTGACTCTTTTAGTTGAGGCTAAGCATACCAGGAAAAGAGTCTTAAGAGTGAGATCTTTCAGGGAGGCTGACTGTAAAGGCTCAAACCTGTCTGACATGAGGAATCTTAGGACCACGTCTAAATTCCACCCAGGAGTAGCCAAACGACGCTCCTTAGTGGTCTCGAAAGACTTAAGGAGGTCTTGCAGATCTTTATTGTTGGAAAGATCTAAGCCTCTATGCCGGAAGACCGATGCCAACATGCTTCTGTAGCCCTTGATAGTGGGAGCTGAAAGGGATCGTCCTTTTCTCAGGTATAAGAGAAAATCAGCTATTTGGGCTACAGAGGTACTGGTCGAGGATACAGAAACTGACTTGCACCAGTCTCGGAAGACTTCCCACTTCGATTGGTAGACTCTAATGGTAGAAGCTCTCCTTGCTCTAGCAATCGCACTGGCTGCCTCCTTCGAAAAGCCTCTAGCTCTCGAGAGTCTTTCGATAGTCTGAAGGCAGTCAGACGAAGAGCGTGGAGGCTTTGGTGCACCTTCTTTACGTGTGGCTGACGTAGAAGGTCTACTCTTAGAGGAAGACTTCTGGGA
The DNA here is from genome assembly GCF_036898095.1 of Palaemon carinicauda. NCBI lineage: Eukaryota > Metazoa > Arthropoda > Malacostraca > Decapoda > Palaemonidae > Palaemon > Palaemon carinicauda. The sequence continues at coordinate 55,471,174 of NC_090739.1, forward strand.
ACGTCTACTAACCATCGAAGTACCTCGGTGAACCATTCTCTCGCGGGCCAGAGGGGAGCAACTAACGTCAACCTTGTCCCTTCGTGAGAGGCGAACTTCTGCAGTACCTTGTTGACAATCTTGAATGGTGGGAATGCGTAAAGATCCAGATGTGACCAATCTAGGAGGAAGGCATCTATATGTATTGCTGCTGGGTCCGGGACTGGAGAGCAATAGATTGGAAGCCTCTTGGTCAGCGAGGTTGCAAAGAGATCTATGGTGGGTTGACCCCAAGTCGCCCAAAGTCTCTTGCACACATCCTTGTGGAGGGTCCATTCGATTGGAATTACTTGACCTTTCCGACTGAGACAATCTGCTAGGACGTTCAAGTCGCCCTGGATGAACCTCGTTACTAGGGAGATGCCTCGATCTTTTGACCAGATGAGCAGGTCCCTTGCGACCTCGTACAAAGTCAGTGAGTGGGTACCTTCCTGTTTGTAAATGTACGCCAAGGCCGTGGTGTTGTCCGAGTTTACCTCCACCACCTTGCCTCGAAGAAGATTCTCGAAGCTTATCAAGGCCAGATGAACCGCCAAAAGCTCCTTGCTGTTGATATGCATGCTCCTCTGACTCGAGTTCCACAGACCTGAGCATTCCCGACCGTCCAGCGTCGCGCCCCAGCCCAAGTCCGATGCGTCCGAGAAGAGAACGTGGTTGGGTATCTGAACTGCCAGGGGAAGACCCTCTCGTAGGCTGATATTGTCCTTCCACCAAGTCAGACAAGACTTTATCTTTTCGGAAATCGGGATCGAGACCGCCTCTAGCGTCTTGTCCTTTTTCCAGTGAAAAGCCAGATGGAATTGAAGAGGACGGAGGTGTAGCCTTCCTAGCGAGACAAATTGCTCCAGGGATGACAGCGTCCCTACCAGACTCATCCACAGCCTGACTGAGCAGTGTTCTTTCTTCAGCATCTTCTGGATGGAGAGCAGGGCTTGATCTATTCTGGGGGCCGACGGAAAAGCCCGAAAAACTTGACTGTGAATCTCCATCCCTAAATACAGAATAGTTTGGGATGGGACCAGCTGTGACTTTTCCAAATTGACTAGGAGTCCCAATTCCTTGGCCAGATCTAGAGTCCAATTGAGATCCTTCAGACAGCGATGACTGGAAGAGGCTCAGAGAAGCCAGTCGTCCAAGTACAGGGAGGCTCTGATCTCCGATAGCTCGAAACTGGTACCCCACATTCCTGTAAACAAACCTCAGAAATGGTTGGGAATCCGGGTGTATAGGAATGTGGAAGTATGCCTCCTGAAGGTCGAGAGAGACCATCCAGTCGCCTTCCATAAATGCTGTCAAGACAGCCTGGTAGACTTCATCGTGAAGTTTGTCTTGACAATGAACACATTGAGCGCACTTGCCTCTTACGTACTCCTGCAGTGACCATGGCTGCCAAACCATGGAGCCATCCCTGAGGGACTTGTCCCTGCAGAGAACGTGGCTGTCAGATCATTGGAGCCATCCCTGAAAGCCTTGTTTATGCATGACATAATTGTACAGCAAAACTTCAAAGGCTCGAAAACAGCTGTGAAGTTGACCTGTAAAATCTTGGAGCGTCTCCTGGCCAGGCGCCAGGGAGAGTCTACGAGATTTGAGAAGTCTATCTGGGCAGAGGCAGGAACTCCCAAGCCGAGAACTTCTCTCATGTCATATCAGACTCTCGCTCTATAAGCCAGTTTAAAAGAAGGGAAAGCAAAGGCTGTATCCCCCAAACTCCTCCTGGTGAAAAACCAGTCGCCTAGCAAACGTAAAGCTCTCTAGGAGAGCGAGAGAGCACTAGCTTATAAAACAACGGCTTCGAAGTAGCTAGGCCTAGTGTAAGCTCTGACGTTTAGGCGAACGAGGAGCAGCAGTTACAAAAAGATCCGGACAAAGATCCTTAAAAATCAGCATGATTTATTTAAAGTCCATAGAGGGCTAAGCAGCTTTAGGCTCCTCTCCGTCTGACAGAGTCCTCAAGGGAATATCAGTAGGAGGGGGAACAGCAACTTCCTCATCTAAAGGAACCTTGTCCGATAATAGCTGAGTCTCAAGCAAGGGAGAGACCTACCGTGGTGGCAATGCTTTACAAGCAGAGTCCACACGCACTGGTGCATTAGTAGCGGACCAGGACGCAACGTCATGTAACTGCTTGACAGTCTGTGAACTGTCAACAACAACAGGTGCAAGAGACCAGGACGCAACGTCATGTAACTGCTTGACAGTCTGTGAACTGTCAACAACAACAGGTGCGTGAGGACGCACAGCGTCCACTCGAGACTGCTTTGACCGCCTAGACTGAGCAGTCAAAACAACTCTAGAATGCGGAGGTTGACGCACAGCGTAAAAACAAGTCAACTCCGATTGTTAGCGAACGTCCTGAACGTCAACAGGAGCATCAGCAAGTGGCCTAACGTCCAAATGTGGCTGAAAATCCACACGAGACCGCATCGAGTGTGGTTCTAAACAACCTGACTGACGTGACTTAGCTACGCCAACGTCAACAGGACGCACAAAGGAACGTTAGGTTGGCTGAAAGCCAGGATCTCGATGAGATAAACGGCTAGGCTCAACGGACTAATCGGCAGAATAGTCTTCCATAAGGGAGGCAAGCTTATTCTGCATGTCTTGCCGTACAACCCATTTAGGATCAACGGAAATGGTTGCGGTAAGAGACGAGGGTAACGTCTGTGACCGCAACACTTTGCCAACAAAAAGACTCTCGGAGTCTGTGTTACGCTTTTGTTAGGCGGCGAGCAGTTATCCGATGACTGCATAGGGTCAGAGCTGTCCTAATGGCTGCAACCAGGACGCTGGACCTGTCCTGAAAGGACTGACTTTCGCTTAAGGGCCTCGAAACCTTGTTTCAGGTTTCTTATGCGAAAAGCCTTCGGATGACGAGGAGAAAATTGTCTCTCTCGCCTTATGGTAGGGGAGATCTTGGTAAGATACACCCGATACCATGGAGGGAAACGTCTGTTCGCTGATCAAGGCCTCTCAAACCCATAAGTCGTACGACATTACTTCTCCCCTGGGCTTGGGAGCTTGCAAGAGGTCCCGGACTAGGTGAACGACAGGCACGAACAGACGAACCCTCGGACGCAACACTGTAACACTTTGCGCAATATCACTTTATCACTACGATTTTCTGTTTTGCACTTATTTCACTGAAATCGAAACTTTTACTGATTTCTACCTGAAGCACGCAATTCTACCCTCATCAAAAGGTAGTAAATGCGAAATCAGTCGTATAATGCAAGCACATTAATACCAGCAAAAAAACAGTAAACATCTTTTAAGATAAAAAATTCAGTGGTTGGGGAAGAGAATAAACACTAGTTCATTCAAAACTACGTTTTCAATCTCTCACCGTACATTGCCTGGGGACGAGAATAAAACTAAAAACGTTTTATCCTTTCTCCCCGTACAGAGACTAGGGACGAGAGTAACTCGAGAACAACGTTACCCGCTTGAACGGAACGTTTTCTCTCCTCTCTCTCCCTCCGTCTCTATCTCTCTCTCTCTCTCTCTCTCTTGATTTCGCACTTAAGAGAAGAGCACAATTACGTTTCGTCAAAAAAACATGTTATTTGACCAAAGGAAAAAACTGAAAGGTTTTTCAATTAAAAAGTTCCTTTAAAATAGAATTTAAAACATTTAAGCTTTGAAAGAAGAATGAACAAAACGTCAGAATCGATTTACTCTTTCTGCAAAGTGAAACCGTGATACTCTCTCTCTCTATCGTAACGATAGGGCGCAAACTGCGTAGCATAAATAAACTAAACGTTAGTTCATCTTTGAAAACAGTACGAAGACTATTCAAAGAAAATCTTTCATAAAATATTTATTAAAAATATTAATTTAAAAAGTTTTAAATCATTAGCTCTTTAAAAGCTATTTACGATTGAAAGGGCTCAACGTTGTTTAACTTCGGTTTCCAAGTTAGGACCGCCTACTCTCAGGAAAGGTCGCATATAAACAAAACATTAAAATTTATTTTTTATGTTTATTATAAATGGAAAGTTAATCGAAGAGGCCTAATAAAGGCGGTGAGATATAAAATATATAGAGGAAAATCTATAATTAATTTATAACGTGATAAGATAATTACTAAAAGCCTAAACACACTTCCGTCTAAGGGAAGGGTCGGCCATTTAAAAGTCAAAGAAAGTCCATACTCTCTTTGTCACCAAAAATTAAATCTATCCAAAACGAGTTCAAGATTTAAGATGAAGATAAAACACCTGCACTGCGAAAGCTCAAACCAAAATGAAGTACTTCACCAAATATGTTGAGAAAACTCCAGGTTCTACAGCGAGTAAAAGTACGTCTTGTCGACACGTCGACAGAGAAGAAATTGAGTCTTTGTTTACATCGAGAGAGTGGTATCTGGCTGACAGTTGGCGCTGGTGGGCACACCCGCAACCTGTATAGCGATCGCTGGCGAGTTTTTACTGTTTTTTGTCTGTCGAGCAACAGAGTTGCAGCTATTATATATTCACCGGCTAAGTTAAATATTTAAAAACAGCACTTGCAGTATTAGACTCTGTACACAATACTGGAATTAGACCAGCCAGTGGAACTTTTAAGTAATCTCCCATACCTAGTCTTTAATTAGATGCTTGTGAAATGTTTTTGGAACTTCACCGCCAGTCATCGTTGATTGGATGCTGGTTTAGATTTCGAAAGCTGCCATAGTCACTCAAATATGAAACTTTTTGATGTAAAATTCCTTACTTTTTATGATAATTACCCTACATACCTTAAACCTCTACGGTATAGAGTTTGAAGAACCTTGAAGGACTTGGAAATCGTCAAAGGTACAGTAAATCTTACCTGTGGAGTACAGTAAAGTACCTCCATAAAAACTTCCCTCCGTAGAATTCTGTAAATGTATATCTGATTCATAATAAGAAATATCCAAAGGGTCACTTTCCTAGAGCACATAGAATTCCATAAGGACTGTGTTTGAGTTTTTTAATGATGGATCCAAATTATATTTTCGTCTTTACACATAGTGTTAGGTTAGCTGACCAATAATTTTTAAGGATGGATCCAAGTCCAGTGCTGGAATTTCATTTGGATTATGTTTTCAAGCCTTTGCTCATAGTGTTAGGTTACCTGACAAAGCTTCAATTTCTACAGCTGAATTTGATGCTATTTAATGGCAGTCAAGGAAATTGTGGTGGCCTGGTGATAGCGTCCTTGCCTGGTGATTGCCAGACTGGGGTTCGAGTCCTGTTCAAACTCATTACTTCCTTTGGTCACTGCAGCCTCACCGTCCTTGTGAGCTAAGGATGAGTGGGGGGGTGTGGTTGGGAGAGCCTATAGGTCTATCTGCTGAGTTAACAGCAGTCACTGCCTGGCCCTCCTTGGTCCAAGCTTGGGTGGAGAGGAGGCTTGGGTGCTGATCATATGTAATATGGTCAGTCCCTAGGGCATTGTCCTGCTTGATAGGATAGTGTCACTGTCCCTTGCTTCTGCCATTCATGAGTGACCTTTAAACCTTCAGTGATTGTTATTTGTTCCAACTCTTCCTTCAGTTTATTGATGGCAGTAAACCACTTTAATTTATTAAATCTAATAGTAATAGAGATTCTTGAATGGCTGTTTATTCCTACGCAGATACAAACTTCTGAGGCATTTGAATGGGGTTTCTACTAACGTCGTAACTATAATAGTTTACCTGGCAACTCCACTGCTGGGTAGTATTACATGCGGTTGTGATCTACGATCAGGACTTCACTTCTCCACAGTGGATTACCAGTATAGTGTTTAGTACTTGTGTAGTTTTTATCACTTGTACTTATTATGTCTAGTGTCATAAGTGTCGCATGCACCTGCCCCAGCTGTGATGATCACCCTTGAATTACTTTCATGAATCTGGCAAATACAGTATTGTTCTGTGGAATCTCCATGTAAGTATTATAGAAAGTGGCCATCCCCCAGTGTGAGAAATATCATTCCCATCATAAGAAACAAGCCAAGAGGAATCATCCTCCTTCCTTGTCTTCTTTTGGTGACAGCAAGAAAGACATAGGGTCTTTTCTTCGATGACCGATATCCCCACTCTACTCCTTCATTTCTTGAAAGAAGCTCCATTTATGGAGAATGACAGCTATGTTTTAATTATTGATGATAATTTTGTGAATGTCTTGTCACCTAACCATATATCGAGTGATCACAAGTCTCTGCTAGAGACTGATCCCATAGCTACGGTTGCTTCACTTCCAGTGCCCAATCCATTCCCAGTGTCCTTGGTCCCAGTTTATTCTGATTTGCACAGATCTCTGTCGTCTCCCACTAGCGTGCTGAGTGTTGAGCAAGTTATGGTGGAATTTATGTGAGATTACCTTTCACTTTTAGAGGTTTCACCCATAAAAGCATCGAAAGTCTCCCTAATTATCATACATGAACGACTCACCCTGGAGTTGAGACTGCCATTATCCCCCTGTACGTAGGCAGCCTTGTTGGAGGATGCATTTTCCTTCACACGCTCGTACATACGTGCTGGGCTTTCCTCGTACCCCCAGGGGTTCTCAGCACTGCTCTCCTTTTACTAGTACTCCAGACTTGTCCCAGAACTCCCAATCACCTTACAGTATGGTGATGTTCGAACTGCTTCAGCAGTGTCTGTAACCACAACTGTCATTTTTTCCCCTCCCAAGCAAACTACCCAGAAGCCGACTGTAACAACTACTCATTCTTAAATTCCGTACGTGTTAGTTATACGTTCCAGAGCCCTACTTCTGCCGACATCACTGAATGCGCTGTCATTGCAGAGCATGATGGTATGCCTTCTCGTAATAGCTATTATGCCATATCACAAGATAATGCATGCTCTGATTGTACTGTCACTACCCAAGTTCATAAACGAATGGAACCCACTACTGGTTGTGTTCCATTATCAGCTTCGGCTTACCATCAGATAGCTTTTACCCCCAAACCTCAACTACCTCGTTCAAACTCAATAACCATTTGCAATATAAAGGACAAAACGTGTTATTTTACCACACTGTAATCAAGCAATTACAGTGCTTACTGTTCATAATACTTCAAAATTTACACGTTCTTTGGACCACCAGAAGCCATTTATTTCAGGTATTTTTACTTTTCAGGTTCAAGATCCACATCATCCACAATCAATGATGTTTCTATGGTAAAATGTCTTATACATGGTCCTCGTAATAGTTGCCCTAAGTGGACTTCTTCAAAGATATCATACTTGTTACACAGGTTGAGTTCTGAGATAGACCCTATTACTTCCTATCAGCCTGCTAGAGGTAGAGACCCTTATTTTCGGAGTGAGTAAGACTCTTCCTATTCTTTATTCGTCTCCACTTCTTTCCATTCACAGAATGTCACTAGAGAGATGGACATTCAAGGAAAAGTTAAGTCATCTGGTGATCCCCCCCCCCCTTTTTGAACCATGAATTACACTGAAACAAGCCTATTCCAGAGACTTATGATCTCATTACCATTGATGACTCAGCTGATGTAGCCCCCTTGAGGTTCCAACGTCTGGGTCGGAAGCAACTCATTTTACCCGAATCATGAGCTTGGTCCGTCGCTTGGATATCCTAGATGAGCCTTCTTGTGTGCAAATAGTCAACAGGGGTTGTGTCATTTACACCACTTTTCCCCAATCTCAGAGTGTTAGACATAGATTTGACGTGGCACTCTCAAATCAGACTTGTGATGCACTAGACTTGTTTAACACTCAAGTTTCAGCCTCAGAGAACTCACCCAAAGTAAGGAGATCCTTAAGTTATCTCCTTTGGTGCAATCATACCAAGGAAAATTTATGTTCATTCAGGCACTCATTCGAGCCCACTTCCTATTCACGCCGATGTAGCCAACTTGGTAACCAGCGTACCTAATGACAAATTAACTAACCTGCCCTCCATCTTCTCTGAACCCATGCCTGTTCCTGCCTTGATCACTGGTCAGGGGCAGTGTCTCTCTTCGCAGTCACGGAAGACTTGTGTAAATGTACGTCTTGAAGCAGTTCGAGGATCTGTCAAGATCGGGAGCTAAAGCGCTGGAGTTTCTTCTCCATCAGACAGTTTCACTATGGGACAATTGCATCCTTAAAAGACATGATGAGTTCTTGGCAAACTGCACAAACAGTTGTCTCCCAGGGATGTGTTCTAAGGAACACCAACCTGGTGGTGGTGGATTCCCCTTCTTTACTTCCTTCTTCAGATCTGGGTTCAATCAAGAATCTTGTAAAGATGAGCCATTCTCTATGAGGAGAGCTGTGGCACCAAAGATACCTGCCTCCTCAACAGCACCATAGGAACTCACCTTTTAAACAAGACTACCCAGCAAAGATGCTTACTTCCTCCTTAAGACTTCCAGCTACCTAGGAGGCAAGACCATCAACCCACCTTTCGCCATAGAGGGCACTCCTTTGGACGAAGGAGTCATGGCCATGGGGCACCCACTAAGGAGGGCAAATCCCCCAGTTAACCAATGGTAGGCAGATGACTATAAAGCCATTGGTGCAGGTGGCAGTTATTCATCCCTGGACTGTGGAAGTTCCGTGCCATGGTCGGGGCATCGCATCTCATTTGTAGACTGCCCACCCCCTCTGACGGTCTAAATTTATTTGAAAGCATCTGCAAAGAAAATGCTCTTACAAGAGTTGTCTAAGATGTTGGCCAAAGGAACCATAGAGGAAGTCTTAGACAACTCCCCATGCTTCCTCAGCAATCTCTTGATAGAGAAGCTGACGGGATGTTGGAAACCTGTCATAGACTTGTCCCATTTGAACCTGTTTGGCTTACAAACAAGGTTCAAAAAGACAACTCCGGCCACTGTTCTTTAGGTCATCAGGAAGAATGACTTCCTTTTGACCATAAAGAAAGTCCTGAAAGATGCATACTTTTAGGTCCCTATTCATCCAGGATCAAGGAAGTACCTGAGGTTCCCCTTCAGAGATAAGAGCTTCCACTTAAAGGTGCTGTGCTTTGGCCTTTCCACAGCACCTCAGGTATTTACCAGGATCTTTGCCCTTGTCTCAACCTGGGCTTATGCCATGGGCAATAGGCTTCTAAGGTATTTGTATGATTTGCCTTCTCTGACAGAGTCTTGATCCTTGCTTGCCAAGCACCAAGATCTCCCCGACTTTTGCAAGGAGTTGGGTATTCACCTCAACCTAAAGAAATCCAGCCTCATCCCTCAACAGAACATCAGATACCTAGGCATGAAAATTGACTCGGCCCTGGCCATATCATTTCCATGTGCCGACAGGTGTTGAAATTTCAGAAAGTGGCAGAAACCTTCCTGGAAGAACTGCTCCCTGTTCATTCTTAGCAGAAACTTCTTGGACAGTTCACTTCGCAGAAACGAAACTAGTCCCCTTTGTGAGAAAACATCTTTGCACGGTGTAGTTGGCTCTGAAGAGCCGGTAGTCTAAAAAATCCGACCCCCCTGTAACCCTGTTGTTGGTGCCCAAGGAGGTGGAGACATCTCTAATGGTGGTTGAGACAGGGGAACATACAGGTCTCTCCCCCAGAATTCCATTGGATCTCGGATACTTCACATCAAATTCCATAAGGACTGTGTTTTAGTTTTTTAATGATGGATCCAAGTTATATTTTCGTCTGCAAAGAGATCAGATTTCAGGCCTTTGATCTCAGGAGGACAAGGGTTTTCATATCAATTATCTGGAAATGAAAGCTGCATATCTAGTGTTACTCAACTAGAGAGTTTTTGGGTCCTTTGACTGGCCTGACAGTACTCTATTGGATCTCTCTCTCTCTGGTTATGACTAATTTTTCCTTTGCCTACACATACACCGAATAGTCTGGCCTATTTTTTCCACATTCCTCTGTCCTCAGACACCTGACAATACTGAAATGAGCAAATAATTCTTCTTTGCTCAAGGGATTAACTACTGCACTGTAATTATTCAGTGGCTACTTATGCTATAGTAAGCAGCTCTTCTAGGAGGAAAATCCAATATCAAAGGCCTCTACAGTATACCATTGTGAAGGAGCTCACTATCCAAAGCCAAGACAGTGTCCTCAATACAAGCTGGAGGAAGCCATAATAGAAACTGCCAATGGGGAACATATAAGATTTGGTGTACCTAGGAAAAAACTTTTAGGTAATAATTGAACTTATGCTAGTGTTGAATCCAATTCCTCAGATTCGACAAATTGTTTGAAAACTTATCCTTTGGCTACTGCTAAATTTCAGAATCCAGATAATTCTCTATTCATTCTGCCTTTTGTAGTTTCATTTAGAATGTAGTCATCACCTTTTCCAAGACCAAAATGCCTCTTTTGTATTGTAGATTGAAAGATAGATCCCACCTACTGAGAGCTGATGATATTTTTTCTTATTCCAATGATACTTTCTTTTTTTTTTCAATACAACCTGGCCACCATTTCTTGTTCCAATACAACCTGGCCACTCTTGACTTTGATCTAGGTCCACTTGGTTGAAGCGATGTATAAACCATTTGACCATGAAGTTCCCAGCTTTTGCGGTTGGTTCTTTTGCAGTTGGTGCATCTCGTTTAGGTAGAAGGTTCTCCAGCAAGCATAGCTGGTATGATTGCACCACATGAAGTAAGACAATATTCACTGGAATGTACAAAGGGGCAAGTCCGTAATCCCATCTCTTTGAGCAGGAGTAAACACCAGAAAAATATGAGTCATCTGCATGTAGCCCCATCAAAATTGAAAGTTTGGGTTGTCGTTGGCTGCAATGTAGGCTTCTGTGACAGCTAAAACTCTTTGGTAGCAAGTAGTGTTACAAGATCTCCAGGACTGTTTTTAAGTGTTATCCAGTTGTTCTTTCAGATCAGGATTCCTATCCTCCAGGAAACTAAACAGCTGCGAAGGTAAAAGCATCCTCCACATGGATTTCAGAGTGAATTTGTGGGCTCTGATTCCATTGTTGTAGAATTTTCTTGTCATAGTTAGTTCAACAGTTTTTTTACCATGTAGGTTATCTTCCACCCATACTTCCAACATTCCAGATGATTGGACATTCTTGCTGTTGACTGACATGAATTTCATGGTAGGATAAGAAGGAAAGCCACCTAACCTGACAATTAGGTGATCCATGTAGTCAGCATTTGCCTACTTCAGCTCCATCAACTTACAAGACAGCCTCATCCACTGTGATGATACCATGATGCTGCCCTATTGCTATTGTTCCAGTCACATTTTTACATTTCAGCGAAATCGTATTCATTATATCTAGATCGTGGGCAGGTGCCTGGATAAGGGGTATGTAACCGATGGATTTTTCTCAAGTGAGTTTTCACTGTAACTTTGGTTGAAACTTTTCTAGCCTTCCTTCATGTTTATCTCATCCTGATGCTTGAGAAATAATGCCATGTCTTGGGCTGTAGCTTTTGGTACTGATCATTTCACACCACATTTCTTCACCAACTCTTCCTTTGTACTTTCTGTTGTGTTTTCATCTACTCTAGCTGGAAAGATTGTTTCCATCACTTTGGATACCTCAATGCTTTCCACTTTAGATGGTCATAAATCTTTGATCACACAGTCTCCCTGTTGACCATGTTGCCCTCTGATAACTACTGAACTGTAATTGTTCAGTGGCTACTTTCCTCTTGGTAAGGGTAGGAGAGACTATTTAGCTATGGTAAGCAGTTCATCTAGGAGGACACTCCAAAATCTAACCATTGCTCTCCAGTCTGGTGTAGTGCCATAGCCTCTGTGCCATAGTCCTCCACTGTCTTGGAGTAGAGTTTTCTTGCTTGAAGGTAACACTCAGGCACACTATTCTATCTTATTTCTCTTCCTCTTGTTTTTCTTTTGAAGTTTTATAGTTTAAATGGGAAAGATCTATTTTAATGATGTTACTGTTCTTAAAATATTTTTATAGTTCATTAATTCTGTTGCAGTTTATTTATTTTCTTGTTTTCTTTCCTCTCTGGGCTATTTTTTCTTGTTGGGGGCTTATAGCATCTTACTTTTCCAATAATAATGATAATTTGTGAAGCATGGAATATATATTTTCCATCAAGTGTCGATCATTCATGTCAATATTGTCTCAGGTAAAATATGTAAATCTACCATGCACCAAATAAAGTAGAGTCAAAGCTTCAGTTCCTGAATCCATGGTGTGTAGCATTCTCTCTGCCATATCAGTGTCCAGTTTAGCAAACTGTAATAACTGATTGTGTGTCCTGCTTTGTGAAACAGTTTTACCATCTCCTTTGATTGTATTACTTAATGCAATTTACAATACTGGCTAGGTTGTTTCTCCAGTCGAGACATCTGATCATGCCTTGATTTCATTAGTAGTGAAGACTGAGCAGCCTGTCCCTGATGTATCATACTCTTGTAAAATTTATATGAAATCCCAAGCAAACTGGAATGGGATTTTGCATGATCTTTTGTGCTTGAATTGGTAACAATTGTATAGTAGTGTAGATCCTGTTGTCCCTTTGAATGAGAATATAGTCAACATAATTGATAGGCATATCCCTTCTCGTGTGCTAAGATACCGAGTGAAGGACAAACCGTGGTTCAATGATGATTGTAGACGTGCTTATTTGGAGAAGCAGGAGGCCTATCATCTTTGGAAGGGTAACAGATCTGATTTGACCTGAAATAACTATACTCAGCTTCGAGCTTTTGCTCAGAGAGTTTATACCTCAACTGAAAAGGAGTACAATTTAACCATAAAAGAAACCCTTTCTGGTACAACTCAGGAACATAAATGGTGGTCTACCCTGAAATCTGCACTCTTTAGTGTAGATGCAACAGTTCCTCCTTTACTTAAACCAGATGGCTCAGTCACTTACTGTCCAAAGGAAAAGGCAACCCTTTTGGCTTATGTTTTTGACAGTAAATAGAGTAATGAAAAACTTGAACTTCCTCTTTCATGTTTTCCTGAGGCTAAACTAACTAGTTTAGGTTTTCGATCTCGTGAAATTAAGCTCTGCTGATGGACCTTGATGCTTATGGAGGTGTAGACCCAAATGGTATTTTTCCATTGTTTTTTTATAAAGACAGCAGATTTCTTAGCTCCAAAGTTATCTGTTATTTTGCGCAAGTTAGAAAGAAGAGGAGCTTTTAGCACTTGTTGGAAGATTGGTAATGTTACTCCTCTATGTAAATGTGTTTGTGGTAGCTCAAGTCCCACTGATTATCGCCCAATTTCCATAACTCATATTATCTAAATTTTTTAGCGTCTTCTAGCAAAACGTCTTAATAGGTTTGCTGAAGGTAATCATCTATTCCCTAGTTTGCAATCTGGTTTTCGTAAAGGCCTTGGAGCATGTGATGCCCTCCTTACAATCTCCAATGCTGTTCTGAAATCCCTTGATTGTGGTCAGGAAGTTCGTATGATTGGCCTTGATTTTAGTGCTACCTTTGACCGTGTTAATCATGAGGCCCTTATTTTCAAACTCAAACAGTTGGGAGTGGGTGGGTCATTTCTTAGCATTATTATTGATTTTTTAAGTAATAAATCTCAAAGAGTTGTTGATGGGCACCATAGTGAGGATAGGAATGTGATATCCGGTGTTCCACAGGGTAGTGTTCTTGGCCCATTACTTTTCATACTATATACACATGACATGTGGTTTGGCCTAGAAAACAAGCTTGTTGCATATGCAGATGATGCTACTCTCTTTGCATCAATTCCATCCCCTGAATGTAGATCTAGGGTTGGTGAATCCCTTAATAGAGATTTAGCTAGAATTAGTGCATGGTGCAAATTATGGGGCATGATGTTGAATCCTAACAAAACTCAAAGTATGATTGTAAGTAGGTCAAGGACGGTGGCTCCTCAGCATCTGGATCTGAGTATTGATAATGTTTCTTTAAATTTATATGACTTTTAAAATTTTAGGTGTGATTCTCGACAGAAAATTTACTTTTGAGAAACACATTAGGTCTGTGTCTTCTTCAATTGCACAAAAAAATTGGCTTATTGAGAAAGTCTTTCAAGGTTTTTGGTGATCAATCTATTCTGAAGAAGTGTTTTAATTCTTTCATTCTACCTTGTTTTGAGTATTGTTCTCCTGTCTGGTGTTCAGCTGCTGATTCTCTTCTTAATTTGTTGGACAGAAACTTACGGTCTATTAAATTTCTTATTCCTGATCTAGATATTAATCTTTGGCACCGTCGTTCAATTAGTTCATTATGCATGTTGCATAAGATTTTTCATAACTCTGACCATCCTTTACATTTAGATATCCTTGGACAATTCTGTCCTATTCGTAATACTAGGCAGGCAGTTAATTCTAATAGCCAGGCCTTCTCCATCATGAGGCTCAATACTACACAGTATTCTAGAAGTTCTAGTTTATATATGACATATATGTTTTTGACATTGTTAATAGTTTATATAGGACATATCCGTTTTGACATTGCTACTGTGTTAGAATGATTTATTGTTAACTTGTTCTCATCATTTATTTATTTCCTTATTTCCTTTCCTCACTGGGCTATTTTTCCCTATTGGAGCCCTTGTGCTTATAGCATCTTGCTTTTCCAACTAGGGTTGTAGCTTGGCTAGTAATCATAATAATAATTATAATACCAGAGGATGTAGAGACCAGTTTGCTCTTACAACTTGACCCTGGTGGCTGAAAAAGCTCACTAGCACTTTCCTGTTCGGAAAGTATCTTGCCGTTTGCAGAGGGTATAAGGTTGCACCCCATTTGCATAACACACTACGGTTATGTTAACACACCTCAATGCTACCAAGTGTCTACAAACATTCCTGTAATGTTTGGAAACTTTGGAAGGCTTCTTGCATCTCGAGGACGTTGTGGAGGTGATGCTTCCTTCTTCAATCCACAATCCTTAGACGACCAAGTCTACTAGGTGTGCACCACCCTCTCCTTTGACATATCTGAGAACAGATGAAAGACCGTAAGTGGAGGGTGGAGTGAAAAACCCCTGGTGAGGTTGACCTCGTGAATGCATTGCCTGCACCAAGCTAGTACTTCTGTCATGGACAAGAATGATCACATAACCTCCCTGAGCCTGATGATGCAATCGTCTTAATGAAAGACTCGCTGCTGCCATCGCAATCAGCACGGCCAGGTCAACATCTTACAGCATTTTTATCCATCCCCAGATAGCGGCAAAAAACGAGAATCCAATCTTGATCCTGATGCAAATGCCTTCCTGAGGAAAGCTTGTCAACCAATTGTCGAGATAACATAACACGTATGTACAATATCACTAGCAGGGCCAAGCGGCTCCGAAGGTGTCATCCACGTGAGCACCCTTATAGCAGTGCAAAGTCCGAAGCACAGAGCCTTGAACTGATATACTAACTGTACAGGGAGAAACAGGGGTATTTTTGAGAGGAATGATGAACAGACACTTGATGGTACGTGTCTTTAAGGTCTACCGAAAGCATGAAGTCTCCATGTCAAGACAGAAAAACAGCATCGGCTGTACTGTTTCCATCCTGAACTTTCTTTGACAAGCAAATTAGTTCAGAGGGAAAAGTATGATGATCGGCTCCCTTCAAAGGTCAGGGTCCTTGAAGGCGACAACACAATTGATCAGGGAGTCTTGCGAAGCAGTTTTCCATGACTCTACTGCCACCATACCCAAATTTCCGTCATGGGCAACTCGGCACCCTACACTAACGATTTCAACAACAGCAAA
>NC_090739.1:55491814-55506814 GCF_036898095.1 Palaemon carinicauda
TTGGATGTCTATAAACAGATAAAGAAACACATGTCCAAGTGTCCAGATCTCGATCCCGTGTTAACTCAAGTTTTTGCAAAGAATGAAACAAAACCACAAACAGTGAACGTAGTTAGCAGTCCAGTAGCGGGAATGACGTGTTATAACTGCAAACGTCAAGGTCACTTAAGCGCAGACTGCAGAACGAAATTTTGCTCAATTCACAACACTGCAACGCATTCATATAGTCAATGTTACTCGCGTAAGACACAACAATATCCCAGAAATACACAGTCAATTCCACAGTCAGTTCCATATGGAAATAAAAAAAAAAATCCTCATTTTAACAATAAGAAGAAACAACCAAATGTCAATGCAGTTCAGAGTCCAAAACAAACAAACACTTCTTCAAATATCGCTGAGCCTGGGTCGTCAAACCAGACCTCGCAAGGTCAGACTAATTTTCAGAATGTGCAGAGCAAAGCAAATACCACATAGTTAACTCTAGAGGGGAAGAGAGTGATGTTGGGTCAAGGTCATTCATGTCAACATCAATAGTATTGAATAATCAATTTAATGTTTTATCAGATAGGCTAATTGTGAGACAATAGATTTTCCTATGAAACACACGGCTGAATTAAGTAAAACAGTGCATGCTCCCGTAGATTTGCAACGAATTCATACAATAATTAGCCAAAATGAGTTACGGCCAACCTTATATGCTGTAAATTTAGAACACAAATCCTTTACGTTATTTTTTGACTCTGGTAGTCCACGTAATATCATGGATTTGAAGACACATCATTTGTTGTTTTCGAACTTTCCGATTGAAAAATCAGGCATTAGACTTTCAGGTATAGGAAATAATGAATTAAATGTCATAGGCATAACTCATGTTCAGTTCAGAGTCGGTAATCGCACGTTTGCCGATACATTTGTTGTTGTAAAAAACATTAATATGTATCCAGCTGTAATTATAGGATACCCATCTATGGGAAATCAAAACATTATCTTAGCCCCTGCCAAGCACGGCGTGTATATCAAAGGGAAATTCTATAAGTCTTCTAATACCTTAAAATCAGTTTTGGATAAAAAGGAGACGACAAATGTAACCGTAACGTACGTTGAAGAACCAATAACTTGTCTCACTAATAAAGAAATAATATACGCGACCCAGCAGAATTCTCGTTCACCCGTAATATCATCTTGCACGCAATCTATCGAACCAAACCTACCTTCGAATTTAATAGTGCAAATAAAGAAAACATTACCGGGATCTGAAATATTAATCCTTTCCGATACTTTGAAAACTAACGGATTGTCTGTCACACAAGCTATTTATACAGTAGGCTCACATCAACAATGTAATATTGAAGTCTGTAATCATTTAAATAACACTTTAGTAATTCACAAAAATCAACATATCTTGGATGTAGAAGTTTATAAACATCGTATTCTTACCGTTGCTGAAATCAATCACTCTCAATCAGTTCCGGATGAATCCCTTTTGCGATCTATTAAAAATAAAATCAATAAGGACATTCAAGACGAAGAAATTCAGCAGAAAATTTTTGAACTTTTAACTAAATATCATGATGTTTTTTCCACTACGGATGGATCCTTAGGAAAAACAGATGTGATCGAGCATCAAATAAGGTTAAAGGACAAGCAGAAAATTATCTATGTACCCTCGTACAGACTTCCTATGAAATTCCAGAATGAAATAAATGATGAAGTAGGTAAAATGTTAGAGGAAGGAGTCATTAGAAAATCAAACAGCCCTTATAATTTTCCTTTAATAGTTGTACCGAAAAAAGATCGAACATGGCGTATCTGCGTCGACTTTCGTCGTCTAAACGAGGAAACGATCCCTGATCGATTCCCAGTGCCATGTACTGACGATATTTTGTCTTTGTTAGGTCAGAATAAATATTTTACCAGTTTGGACTTACTTAAAGGCTTTCACCAGATATCATTAGAAGAAGATAGTATCCCATACACAGCCTTCAGCACAGCCAGGGGACATTATGAATTTTTACGGATGCCTTTTGGTTTACGTTGTGCTCCTATAACATTTACAAGAATGATTAACATAGTGTTTGGAGACTTGTTAGGGGATATATTGCATGCCTATATGGATGATCTTGTAATCTTTTCCAACACCTTAGAAGAACATCTACGTAAGTTAGAACTAGTACTACAGAGATTAAGACAACGTAACTTCAGGGTAAAGATTAGTAAGTGTGAATTTTTCAAAACAGAATTAATATATTTGGGTTTCATGGTGTCAAGCCAAGGTCTTAAAGTAGTCCATGATAAGGTGTCGGCTATACGTAATTTTCCCATACCTACTAATGTCAAGGGAATACAGCAATTTCTGGGTTGTAGTGGATATTACAGGCGTTTTATACGCAACTATTCAATAATAGCCGCTCCTTTAACTGATCTTACGAAGAAGGGCGTAGATTTCATATGGTCTGAGCAACATCAACAGGCGTTTAATACTTTGAAAGATGAACTGTGTATTTCTCCTATCTTAAAATTTCCTGACTTCGGTAAGGAATTCTTCATTGCAACAGATGCCTCAGACTTAGGAGTAGGAGGGGTATTGCTTCAGCAATATGATAAACAATTTTTCCCGATAGCTTTCTATTCTCGAAAATTGAGAACTTCCGAAAGTAAGTATGCAGTAATAGACAAGGAAGGGCTAGCTATTGTTAATTCGCTAGTGCATTTTAAGTTCATAATTTACGGTTATCCCGTTAAGGTTCTTACTGACCATAAACCACTAACAGAGTTCTTTAAAGGCTTCAACCACAGCCCTAAACGAACTCGGTGGCATTTGATCATTCAAGATTTTGGCGCAAGAATCGGGTATTTACCTGGGAAAGCAAATATCATTGCGGATGGATTATCACGCAACCCCGTGTCATCTTGTACGGAGCCTTTAGCTGAATTAATAGATATATCAACATCCATGCCTATTGTAAAAACAATATCTGAACAAGAAGATTTAGGCTGGAGCGCTGAATTGTTACAGACTGAGCAAAGAAAAGATCAGAAAATAGAAACAATTATAAATGCTTTGAAAGGCAATCATAAGGAAAAGGAATATATAAAGTATAAGCGGCACAATTATATAATCAAAGATAATATTCTGTGTAGGACTGTGACAAGGAAAACCCGCAATACACCACATGTAACTAACGATCAGGTAGTAGTACCAATCTCACTTATTTCCACTGTCCTGAATTGGTTGCATTCAAATCCATTACATGGACACCCGGGGTTCTCATTAATGTCACAGAAAGCCAAATCATTGTTTTATTGGCATACAATGCTTACAGATATAAAAAGACACATAGCTAATTGTCGCACATGTCAGGAAAACAAAGGGCATACGAAAACACCTGTCAGCCTAGGAGCTTATCCTGTGCCCAATCAACCCTTTGAAAGAATACATTTAGATTTGTTGACAGGATTTTACGAGTCAGACAGAGGAAATAAGCACCTCATAGTAATTATAGATGCTTTAACTCGATATACAGAACTAATAGCGCTTAAAACTAAAACTGCGATTGAATGCGCTAGGAAGTTTTACGAGTGTTACATTTGTAAACATGGAATTCCACACATGATAATCTCAGACTCGGGTGGTGAATTTAATAATCACTTTCTTACCTCATTGTGTGAATTCCTCAACATAAAGAAAATAAATACCATGATATATCACCCAGAGTCGAATGGGCTAGTGGAAAGAGCAAATTGGAAGATATTGAATATATTGAGGGTAACACTAGGGGGATCAGACCCCAACTGGGATATTGCAATACCGGCGGCACTGAGTACTCTGAATCATTCATATCATATATCAATTAAAATGTCACCGCATGAAGCATTGTATGGTACCCCAGTTAGAACACCTTTCCATGTATTAACGCCTACAACTAATCTATCAAATCCTTTAAAAGAATGTATAAATGCAAGTATAAGTCGATATGATATTCTTCGAAAGAATTTAGAAGAATCACAAATCATAATGAAAAGGAATCATGATAAAACAGCGAAACCAACTAAAACATATACCGTGGGTGATAACGTATATATTCAAATCAATGTACGAAAAGGGCTCAATTATAAACTAACACCTAAGTTTGAAGGCCCATTTAACATTTTGGAAACATTAACGGCCAATAGGTTTAGAGTTCAAAACGTATCCCAACCCACGGATGAGAGAATAGTACCATTGGCTCACATAAGAAATTAAAAAGAAAAGAGAGGAAAAGAAGTGAGGGAAATTTTTTTTTTTATTTTATGTGATTAAAAGTTTTCTTTTTAATACAGGAGTAATTACATATATTTTTCTCGTTACAGGTTTCCAAGATGAATTTTTTGTTGTTGGGAGTGATATTGTGCGCTCAGACATTTTTCTCGTGTGGGATGAGCTCTAAAACTAAAAGTATAAATTTTAAATATGGCACTATAGTTGAAAGACAAGAAGACATTTTTATTACATCAACCAACGTAATTGTAGAAGTGAATATGCAAGCAATTTTTCTTCAAGAGAATGATGTCACTAGCTTAAGAACTGCCATTTCAAGGTTTTCTGCCTCATTGGATGAGTTGCATAGAAGACATTTTCATTTGACTACAGAGAGTTTGCTTGGATCAACATTAAAAATTGCAGAGATGCTATCTGATGACTTGAAAAATAAGACTGACGAGACAGGATCTTTGGCTTATGACCTTATGATGTGGACTGTAGGACACGAACATAAAGAAAGACGGAATCCGTTTATTTATGCTGCATTAAGCACCTTTGGGTCTGTTGCAAGTTTAGGTTTAGGAATTTCCAATCGTCTTAAAATTAGTAATCAAAATAAGAAAATTGAGTTCTTGACTCATGAAGATGAATTGATTATGTCAGAACTAAGGAATCAGTTAGCTTCAATCAATAAAATTATGGATTTAGTAAGTGAACATTCAAATAATATCGTTCAGATTATGGAAGTACAGGATTTGTTGGCAACATTAACGTATTATGATTCAAAGATAGATCACATACATAACAGAATTGCACATTTCATTGAGAAATCCAAGGATTATGTAGAAGCTATCACGTTAGCAACTAAAGGTGTATTGTCGCCCCATTTGTTGCCTATAAGTTACTTAAAGTTAATTCTGGAGAACGGAAGGGATAAACTAGGCTATGTTCCTTTGTTAGACGAACATAGGTTAGAATTTTATTACAGCCTAATTACAGTAAACGTAGATAATAACAAGATTATGATTACAATTCCCTTTGATTCTTCTGATGCCTGGCAATCTTACAGGATATCACCATTTCCGACTTTCATGACGAATCACTCAAATCCAGTAATATCCCGTTTGACAGGAAACATATTGATTTCCCCAGACAAGGAAACATATACGGTCATTAAAGACTTAAATCAATTAACTCACTGTTCAGATGCAATGAATAGAAAAATATGTACAGCTGACTCATTTGAATTCCATAAAAACTTAATGGATTCATGCGAGTTAGGTATAGTGCTAGACGGTGCTCTCTCCCATACAAGTGAAAATTGTCTGGATAAGCTTTATCCCTTTGACAATAATGAGTTCAATTGCAGACTGAACAATGGCTCGTGGATACGATACGACAAGGACGGCTTCAATGTATCATGCCCTGACGGATCCACGTCCTTCACACACATCTTCGTTGCAGCAGATGGTTGTATCGGGACTTCCCCTAATTCCATGGTGACTGGTCTACGGACACTCATCAGAGAACGAGCCTTCTTCGCGAACTTCACGTGGACCTCTACAATGCCAGCACTCCCTCTCTCGTATAACAGACATGTGGCAAAGCAGTTGATGAAGCTTACCGAAAGGGACCACCCGTCACCGACTTATAAGGAAATCCTTCACCCATACTACTAGCAGGTCTGGCGTTCATAGTGGTGATATTTATCGCCGTGAACATTCTTGTTTGGCGTAGGTTACGGCACAGCATGCAGCTACAAAGGAACGTTTCGCCTAGGCCCGACAATACTCCATACTGGATTCAGTTTAAAGCCGTTTGAGTGGCCACCTCATTCGCTAAAGGAGTAAATTGTCGGGAAGTGTTTGTAAGAAAAGCTGTTAGTACACTAGTAATATGTAATTGAAGAAATTTTCTACATTTGCATTGTTAAAAATACATTTAAAACATTTAAAAAAAAAAAAAAAATATAAATCATTTTTTCTCTCGGCATCTAATAAAAATATATAAGCCGGAATGTTAAAAAGAAAAGAGAAAAAAAAAATATAACAGAATCTATGGGCATCTAATAAAATATATCAGCCCCATATATAAATATATATATATATATATGTACGAAACCGTGGTACGTGTATATACCAGGAATTCGTGTTTGTGCACTAAAAAATTGAGTATTATGTTAATATGTTTCTGACAAAGGTAACAATTATTCTTTAACAAGTTACCGAATCATATGAAAGTCAGTAGTTTTTTTTTTTGGTACCATATAATAATTTCCTAGCAATGTACCATATATATGATCTTTATTTTATCATGCATTTTTCTTTTTGCTTTGGTAATATCTTTTTCATATGCATTATTGTTATTATTTTTTAATGTGCCTATTTGGACATTCGTCCTCGGTTGATTATGGCTAAAGTTAAACAAAGAATAATTCATATGTCCAGTCACACCTAGTAACCATGTTTTGGCTTGTTGTTAAATTTTTGTGAAAAAATTGAGATAGCTGGCCGAGCTTATGTAATAATTAGAATAGTTAATATTACATGTTTAAAACACATGACGTAATATGTCATGTTGGAGGAAGGTGCTAGCCGTGGGACTTGCTGTAGTCATTCAAATCATAAACAGGACGTACAATGCAACCTCGACAATGTGACATTTTTCTGAACTGTCAACACATTGTCTCAGCGTGTGAAAGTTTGTGACGTCACCGGATGCAGGTGTCTTCCGAGTTTATGACGAAACTTATATAAACTAAGCATGCGATATCTGTGATATCGATAAGTTAGTCAGTTCATATCTATACTTCACCAGAATTGGTCATCTGACCAACCCAGCTTCCTCCAGTGATGGAGATGTTTAACTCTGTTGTTTTTATAGAATAAATACTTTAAAGCTAATAAGATGTATTCTGTTATCCAGTTACACACATCTGAAACAACACATACTCAATGTGTGCTTATAAAAGTAGCACACCCATATATATATATATATATATATATATATATATATATATATATATATATATATATATATATATATATATAGGTATATTTATTGATATATATATATATATATATATATATATATATATATATATATATATATATATATATATATATATTGAACCTTAAAAATATTAGTTTGTGTAGAATTGAATCTTTAGAATGACTCTTCTTGAATAGTTCAGTGTAGTATAGAGCCTTAGGTGTATTAGAGGTAGTGTCCCTACTTTATTTTGTGGGATTAATGTCCCTAATAACCCTAAAACCAAAAATGCATTATCATTCATAATTTGAAGTGTCACAGTAGTTGACAATTTTTTTTTTATATAAAACTAATAAAAGGTTTTAAAGTGAAGGTACATGATATGAGTAGGACAACTCCATCCATATATGAAGGCTCTTCTCCCAATTTTGGGGGGTTAGCCAACATCAAACAAGTGAAAAAAAAGGGAAACTTTCCTCTCTACGTTCCTCCCAGTTTGACGAAGGACTCAACCGAGTTCAGCTGGTACTGCTAGGGTGCCACAGCCCACCCTACCCCGTTATCCACCACAGATGAAGCTTCATAACGCTGAATCCCCGACTGCTGCTACCTCCGCGGCCATCCAAGCTGACAGGAGGAAGCATCAGGGCCTACCGGAACTGCGTCACAATCGCTCGCCATTCATTCCTATTTCTAGCACGCTCTCTTGCCTCTATCCTATCACCTAGAGCTTTCTTCACTTCATCCATCCACCCAAACCTTGGCCTTCCTCTCATACTTTTCCCGTCAACTCTTGCATTCATCACCTTCTTTAGCAGACAGCTATATTCCATTCTCTCAACATGGCCAAACCACCTCAACACATTCATATCCACTCTAGCTGCTAATTCATTTCTTACACCCGTTCTCACCCTCACTACTTCGTTCCTATGAAATGTAAAATGCCACTTTCTGTAAAAAGAAAAGTTTTTAATCAGATGGTCTTACCTATATAAACTTGTGCATCAGAAAC
Organism: Palaemon carinicauda; assembly: GCF_036898095.1. Lineage (NCBI taxonomy): Eukaryota > Metazoa > Arthropoda > Malacostraca > Decapoda > Palaemonidae > Palaemon > Palaemon carinicauda. The sequence goes on from NC_090739.1 coordinate 55,500,061, forward strand.
TTGGAGCCTCACTAAAGCCTTAGAACATAAACTAGGTACAACTCAAAGAGTTATGGATAGAATTATTATAGGATTAACAAAAAGAGCAACATAGATATGAGAGCAAACTAAAGCAGAGAATATTCTAACCACAAGTAAGAAAAAGAAATTGATGGGAATGACAGATAATAGATGGACATAAGAATAACAGAATCGGTCCATAGAGATTGCAACCGAAGCAGGGCAAGGAAGAGAAGACAATGGATTGACAAGCTAAGAAAATTTGTGGGTATAGACTAGCATAGAAAGATCATAAACATACAGGGGTAGGAGGATATTTTGAGGCCTTCGTCCTGCAGTGGACTAGTAATAGCTAATGATGATGATGGTTATATATATATATATATATATATATGTGTGTGTGTGTGTGTGTATGCATGTATGTTTTGAAAATAAATAATCTAGTTCCATGGTAATGATACATGTAAAGTTATAGTCCAGAATTGTATTTCTAGAAGCTCTCTCTCTCTCTCTCTCTCTCTCTCTCTCTCTCTCTCTCTCTCTCTCTCTCTCTCTCTCTCTCTCAGTTGATTATATTCTAGTTAAAACTTATATAATCTGTACGGACATTCACTATAGCTAAATTCAAGTGTAATATTTTCTTAAAATCAATGACATCTCTTCAGAGAAAACTTACTTCAATTAAAGTTGTTTCAGGATACGGCTGTAGTCTATATGTGAAAAAATATATTCTCCGAACTTCGACCATTAGTTTGACTTTTAAAGAATTGAATTTTGGCTCTTGATGTGGTTTTCTTGATATTGATATAAGAAGACTATTTATTATTTTCTGATTATTTCAATAATCTTGTTTAGTAGCGAGTCTCACTTTAGCAGTCATCTAGAGAAGATCTCTTCATATTAGAGAATACAGGTTAAATGCGCTTAAGTTAAATGCTATGTAATAAATTGGTCAGGGTACCAGCAAGGCCGTCTCGACCACTAAAGGCTGCTTATAGATGGTAGAGGAAAGGGACAGTGACATTTCCCTAGCAAGCAGTTCAGTGCTCTAGAAACTGACCATATTTACATATGATCAACGCCCACGCCCCCTCTCCACCCAAGATAGGACCAGGTAGGGCCAGGCAATTGATACTGATGACTCGGCAGGTAGAACTTATAGAATCCCCCCCCCCCCCATCCTTAGCTCACAAGGATGGTGAGGTTGTAGACAGTAGACTCAAATCCCAGCCCAACAATCACCAGACAGGGACGTTGCCAATGAGCTACCACAACCCTTACCTTATTTCTTGTTTGGGTTCCCCTAGGTCCCTCAGTGTGAGGCGCCTCGTATATCCACCAGAGAGTTGCTAATGCATCTTCCGGTGTATTTTGCATCTTCCAGTCTTGGATGGTCTGGGATGCATCTTAGGTATTTATCGAGCTTATTCTTAAACACATCTACGCTCACTCCTGATATGTTTCTTAGATGAGCTGGCAGCACATTAAATAGTCGCTGCATTATCGATGCTGGTGCGTAGTGGATTAATGTCCTGTGCGCCTTTCTTAGTTTACCTGGTATATTTTTTGGCACTATTAATCTACCTCGGCTTGCTCTTTCTGATATTTTTAGCTCCATGATGTTTTCAGTAATTCCTTCTATTTGCTTCCATGCTTGTATTATCATGTAACGTTCTCTTCTCCTTTCTAGACTGTATAGTTTTAAAAATTTCAGTCTTTCCCAGTAGTCAAGGTCCTTAACTTCTTCTATTCTAGCAGTATAGGACCTTTGTACACTCTCTATTTGCGCAATATCCTTTTGGTAGTGTGGGTACCATATCACATTGCAGTACTCGAGTGTACTACGTACATAAGTTTTGTAAAGCATAATCATGTGTTCAGCTTTCCTTGTTTTAAAGTGTCTGAATAACATTCCTATTTTTGCTTTACATTTAGCCAACAGTGTTGCTATTTGGTCGTTGCATAACATATTCCTATTTAACATTACACCTAGGTCTTTAATTGCTTCCTTGTTTGTGATTGTCTCATTATTAGGTCCCTTGTATGCATATACCATTCCTTCTCTGTTTCCATAATTTATTGATTCGAATTTATCGGAGTTAAATACCATCCTATTTATCTCCGCCCATTCATATATTTTGTTTAGATCTCTTTGCAGTGAGTTCCTATCTTCATCACAAGTAATTTCTCTACTTATTCTTGTGTCATCGGCGAAACTTCTCACTACGGAGTTTTCAACATCACAGTCTATGTCTGAGATCATAATAACAAACAGCAGTGCAGCTAATACCGTACCTTGTGGCACACCAGATATTACCTGGGCTTCATCTGATTTCTCGTCATTTGCAACCACTATCTGTTTTCTGTTTTGCAGGAATTCTTTTACCCATTTTCCTATCTTTCCCACAATATTATGCTTTCTCATTTTTTCTCCAATATGTTATGGTCTACCTTGTCAAAGGCTTTTGCAAAATCTAGATAGATCACATCTGTGTCTTTTTCATATATCATATTTTTGTATATGTTTTCATAGTGTGCTATCAGTTGGGTCTGTGTACTTTTTCCAGGCACGAAACCGTGTTGACCCATATTAAACAAATTATTTTTAACCAAATGTTTCATTATTTTCTTTTTTATTACCCTCTCATACACTTTCATAATATGTGATGTTAGACTAACAGGTCTATAATTGCTTGCCTCTAGTCTTGATCCACTTTTGAAGATAGGGGTTATATAAGCTAATTTATGTTTAACATATATCTCGCTCATATCTACACTTTGTCTTAGCAGTATTGCAAGCGGCTTCGCGATAGTGTTTGCAGTTTTTTTTAACAAAATCGCTGGAACTCCATCTGGTCCGGCTGCCGATCCATTTTTAATTTCGTTTATAGCCGTGACAATATCTGCTTCATTAATATCTATATCCGTTAGATATTCAACATTTTCTTCTCTCATTTCTGTTTCATTATTCTCATTCGCAATTCTTGGTGTGAACTCACTCTTATATTTTTCTGCTAATATGTTGCATATTTCCTTTTTTTCATTCGTTAGCCGTCCTTCAATTCTTAGAGGGCCTATTTCTAATCTCCCCTTATTCATCTTTTTTGCATAGGAGTAAAGTACTTTGGGGTTTCTTTTTATATTTTGAAGTGTCCTTTCTTCTAAGTCCCTTTTTTCATTTTCTTTCGACTGTATAATCTTTTGTTCTGCATTTTCTATCTTACATTTTATTTCCCTCATTTTCCACACATTTTTTTCTTTTGCAAGATTTTTCTTCCACTTTCTAATTTTCTGAAATAAGATCCTTCTGTCTCTTGGTATGCACGTCTTTTGTTTATTGTTTTTTTTTCGGTACATATTGTTCAACAATTTTCTCCAGTATATTGTACAGTATGTCCGTATTTACCTGTATATTATCACTTACAAATACATTTTTCCATTCTTTATTCAGTTCTTCATTTATTTCTGACCATTTTATATTCTTACTGTAAAAATTATATTTTCCATATCCTTCCCAAAGTTTTGTGCTTTTATTAATTCTGCGATCACTTGCTTTGGAATGGACTATCAATTCTATGACATTGTGGTCTGAAATTCCCGTGTTATACACTATTATTTCTTTAACATAATTCACCTCATTCACAAATACTAGATCTAGGACATTTTCCTTTCTTGTTGGAATGTGGTTTATTTGTTGCATATTATGTTCTAATAGCATATCTTGAAGCTTTTCAAATTGCCTCTTATCTTCTGCGCTACTATTACTATCTTTTTTATATGTATACATACAACCACTTTCTTCTATCCGTTCTTTCCAATCCACGAAAGGAAAGTTAAAATCTCCGGATAGGAGTATATTCCAGTCTTTATGGTTTCTACATATATCATCTATTTTTTCTATTATTATGTCAAACTCCTTAGTGTTTGGGGGTCTGTAAACTACAATATTCATTAGTTTTTCAAATTCAAATTCTACCGCAATCAATTCACATTCTGTGTTGCTGTATTTTTCACATACTTTTCCTTGATTTATGTCTCTTCCATATATTGCGGTTCCCCCTTGATTCCTATTTTTTCTGTCTGATCTATAAGTTTGGAAACCCTTTATCTGGTCATCACTGCCAGTCTCTTGGGAATACCATGTTTCACTTATATTTAATATATCTATATTTTCAATTTGGGTTAGTTCTTCTAAGAACTCTATTTTCCTTTTAGAGTTACTCGTGACTAAACCCTGTGCATTCATTACTATTATGGTTTGTGTTTCATCCCCATTATTTAATATTGGTAATAATATGGATTCTCCCATGCTTCCTTCCTGTTCTGATATGATGTTCTTTTCTTTATTTCCCGGAATTCTGCCATTATAAAATCCAACTTTTCTATTATATTTGCTCTTTCGCCTTCATATTTATTTGTGTGTGTATACCTGCAACTGTCCCCATATCTGCACCAACCCCTGGCATTATAGATGCATTCTTTGTAGTTGGGCTCTAAATGTGCAGGTTTGGGTTGAAAGGCCTCATATCTTGGGGCTCTTGGTTCAAAGCGCGGTATATACACGGCCTGCTTTTTTGTTTCTTTTTTTGTTTCTTTTTTGCTTTCATTTTCCTTTTCAGTTTGCTGAGTTTTCTTACTTTCATTCATGGTTGCAGGATGCATATATCGACATTTTTTGTAGTAAATGCATCCTTTTCCTTCTTTTAGGTTTTTGCATATTTTTGGATGGAGATCTCTGCATTCGTCTCCATATCCGTCTAAATACGCACATTTACCATATATTTCATAATTATGGCATATCTTTGGATGCTTGTAGTAGCATCTTTCGCCAAATCTGCAATTCCCTCTTTTCAGCATATTGCAGACTATATCCTTCTTTTCTATTTTTTCTTGTTCTTGCTCTTCCCTAAAATTATGTAGGTCCGGGTAGAGTCTCTTGGGTCTATTATTTGTTTCCATCTGGTAATTTATTTCTTCATAAGTATGTTGTTGGATGGCATCATAGGTTATATCAATGATTTCTTCTGCATCCTTACACATATCCTGTTCATTGTTCTCTTCTTCTTCTTTTTCTTCTTCTTCTTCTGTTTCTTCTTCTTCCTCTTCTTTATCTTCAACTATTTGCAGATTTAGTCTCGACTTAATTATATTTTCTATCCAGACTAAGCATGTTGAGCAGAATACCTTTGTGTCTTTATTTTTTATTTTTTGCTGTATTTCAGCACATGTGGGGTGTGTTGGGACATGACAGGCATCACATTTTCTAATCAATTGTTGAGGATTATTAATGGAATACCATATCTTACATGTATTACACCATTTTGGCATTCTTTTTCCCATTGCATCAATCAGCATATTCACCATATTGGACTTCTTATTGTTCTTTGATGGAATGTGTTGATTGATGTAGACTTTCTTTATAAGTCTCTTTAACACTTGGATCTTCTTTGGAATTTCTTCTGTTATTTTGCTGATGTTTTCCGCAGATTTGCTCCAGTTTATTGGATCATATTGCTTCAATATGTCTGCGAAATATTTTTCCGTCACATTGGTTGACGTTACTAGTGACCTCTGTTATCAGACGGTCGAGCTCCTGTTTCGCCAACTCATGGAATTTATTTTTGCTGAGTCCAGCGATTGTCTCTCCAAGCCTTGCCCGTGTTGTACATAGCCATCTTGATTAGATTTTTAGTAATTCACAAGATAACTATTCTATGCCGACGTTTTATCCCACTTCTCTGACCTCAAACTAATCACTGACTATTCACGAAAACTTGTAGCTATATTGCACTCGATAGCCTTTTGTTATCCGTGTTAAATCAGGATATTTATAGGGTCGCAAAAGTGTAATCACTCACCGGCACACAGATACAAAAGAGAGAGCTTTTGGGTCCTTTGACTGGCCAGACAGTACTACATTGGATTCCTCTCTGGTTACGGCTCAATTTTGCTTTGCCTACATATACACCGAATACTCTGGTGTATCCTTTCCACGTCCCCCTTTGTCCTTATACACGTGACAACATCGAGAATGCCTGACAATTCTTTTTCACTCAAGGGATTAACTACTGCACTGTAATTGTTCAGTGGCTACTTTTCTCTTGGTAAAGGTAGAAGAAACTTTATCTATGACAAGTAGCTCTTCTAGGACACTCCAAAATCAAACCATTGTTCTTTGGTCTTGGGTAGTGCCATAGCCTCTGTACCATGGTCTTCCACTGTCTTGGGTTAGAGTTCTGTTGCTCAAGAGTACACTTAAGTACACTATTCTATCTTATTGCTCTTCCATTTTTATATATTTTTTTTTTTTTAAGTTTTTATGGTTTATTTATGAAACATCTAATTTAATGTTGGTATTGTCCTTGAAATAGTTATTTTAATTGTTCATTACTTCTATTGCAGTTTTTTTTCCATGTTTTCTTCCGCTCACTAGGCGATTTTCTACTGTTAAGAGCCTTTGGGGTTATAACACCATGCTTTTCCAACGAGGTTATAGCTTACCAAGTAAAAATAGATTTATATATATATATATATATATATATATATATATATATATATATATATATATATATATATATATATATATATATATATATATATATATATATATATATATATATATATATATATATATATATATGTATATGGATATATATTGAATTCACTCTTAAGAAATAAGTCAAGATAATTGAGCTAATTCCCGCTCTGTTACACTATTACTCGTCTATTTTATATGATAACCAATTAAGAATTT